>NC_056740.1:277758117-277828685 GCF_019279795.1 Protopterus annectens
CAGTCATCTACAAACATAGTCAGCCAGAACCCTTTGGTATTGGCTTTTTCTTCACAAAAGTAGATGCTAAACATGAGAGGTTCCAGCATAAAACCCTGGTGGACTCCACTGATGATTGGTCTCTTTGTGGTGGTAACTTCCCCTATTGTGATTACCTGTATCCTATCTGTGAGACAGTTGGCAATCCTGTGGGTGACAAAGGGATTTATTCCCAGTTTATTTAACTCTTCTACTATGCTTGAGTGGGGAAGTTTGTCAAAAGCTTTGGCCATATCATGGTTTGAGGTGTGTGCCATTTTGCTTTCATCCATTGCTTTGGTGACCTTTTAAAAAAAATCCACCAGGTTGAGTAAGCATGACCTGCCCTTGACAAATCCAAACTGAAAAGGATCTAGTGTTTGGAGGTTCCCTATATCCTGATTAATTAATCCCATGATAAGTCTTTCCCTGGCTTTGCATCTGATGTTGGTCAAATTTATGAGGCTATAATTGCTTGGGTCTGAGGAAGGTCATCCCTTATGCAGGGGAATGACTGTAGCTACTCTCCATTCACTTTGTACAAAACCTGTATGGAAGATGAGATTGAACAGTGTTGTTAGGACTGTGGCTAAATCATGCTTAATGCTATTTAAGACACATCCAGGCATATTGTCAGGACCCATCAATGCAGCATGTTTAGCTTTTGATAGCACTTTTTGGGGTTGTTCTTGTGTGATATCTAGCGGTGATCCAGTTTTAGGTATATCTTGAGGGACAGGCAGAGGGGAGAGATGGGTAAACTTAGAGCTAAATTTATCAGCCAGTAGATTAGCTATATTTTCAGCCTCAGTATAGATAACATTGTTCACCATCAGCTCAGTGCATTGCTGCACTGTGCTTTTGAGATTATGAACATATCCAAAAACATTCTGGGAATTACTCTTCTTACTTCTGGTCAAAAGTCTTTTCCTTTTCTTATAAAGCCTGTTGATATTATGGATCTGCCATGTGGGTTTCGTATTGAGTTTTGCTCTGCACTTGTGCCTTTCGGGTACAGCTGCATCTATGCTGCTTATATGCTGATATATTGTAGTGGTGTACATTTCTGCATATTCAATGGAGTTAACTGTGTTTGGTGGGGATTGGGAACTTGCCAATGAATCACTTGGAAGAAGGTACTTAAAGAAATGTCTTAAGGTACCATGGATGTAAGGGATTTATGGTCACTAACAAGCAATGAAGATATGGAAGAGATGGTGCAAATGCTTCCATATTAGTAAGGACAAAAGCTAACATGTTATCTCCCCTAGTGGGTACTCTGAATAATTATTCCAGGGCATTTGTATTGGACAAGTTCAGGAATCTCTGTGCTTGTGCACTACTGGGGGTGCAGGTTTCCCAGTCTATATTTGGATAGTTTAGATCACCTAAAATGGTGTCCAGTTGAATACCGAGTGATTCTATTAATGTAGACAGGCACTGTGGCATTCTTTTGTAATAAAAAAAATCAAAAGTCGACAAAGCAGCTGAATAAAAAATAAATCAAAAAAACTGCTCAAGGCTGGAAAATACGAAACCACAGACTAGCGTAACTTCCACTTTATTCAACGCTTTCGCAAAAAACTTCTTCAGAACCAAAATAAATGTTACATCAAACATTCATTTAAATACTGCACACAATTAAAATCAATTAATCAATTGCATAGTGTAAAATCGTAATTAAAGAGCCCTTTACAAAAAACAAACTTTTCATTCATCATTAGATGAGCATAATTGAATGCATTACAATAACAAACATTATAAAACATATGCTTCACGATCTTTTAAGAAACATTTAATATTGATGGCTTCATTTATCCCACGAAAACGATCCGCCTGTAATTTAATTTACCATCTAGTTTCTCTTTGAGCCAAAAAATTCCTGTAATCACCACCCCTATAATCAGGTTCACAGTGTTCCAGGATAGAAAACAATTTTTTTTTTAAAACCAATACATTCAACACTATGTCTGTAAAATATTTGTTTTTTTGTCCTTTTTTCTAATATTGTACATATGCTCCTTTATTCTAACATTTAATTTTCTAGTAGTCATACCAATATAAAATGATGAGCATTTGTCACACACTGCAATATAAACAACCCCTTTTGTTTTACAACAAAAATTACCAGGGACCCCTATAGTATTGAGTATGTGAGGAAGTTGAATATAAGGACCTTCTAAAATAAACCTACAAACAGAACAATCATGACATTTGTGCATACCTTTATTAATGTGCCCCTTCTTAATACTACATATGTTTCTATCTCTCCCCTTTTCAAATGCTCCTTTCAAACTATGTTCATTCCTATAAACAAACTTTGGTTTCCCCTTAATAGCTGCCATTAAATCAGCATGTCCTTTGAGGATCTTCCAATTATTGTTTATAATAGTACTTATACCTATATTGTTAACACTCATGTTCATACTGAAACATAAAATTTCAGTATACTTTCCAGTTTCCTTAACTTGGGGTGTTGGTCTAGTTTTCAAAATGGGTGGATACAAAGTTGCACGTTGCTTAGAAATGTCCTTAGCTGCTTCCCTTAACAAACTTTCACTGTATCCCCTCTCCACAAACAATTGTATGATGAATTCAAGCTCATTAATAAATGTCTCATCAACACTTGTCATCCTGCTAGCTTGCATAAATTGGCTTTTGGGTATGTTATTCAGCATAAATTTCGGATGTTGACTGGTTGCATGTAAATAATTGTTCTTAAAGGTTTCTTTACGAAAAATACTACTAGTAAAGTTTTCTCCCAATGCATTCCATGTCAGAGTTACATCCAAAAAAATAATGGAATTCCCATAACATCCCACAACAAACTTCAAAAAGTCAGAAACCTCATTCAACTTGTTACAGAATAACTGCATTTCTCGAACCCCTCCATATAAAATAAAAATGAAATCATCTATAAATCTTTTGTAATAAATGACCTTGAATTCAGTTTTCAGGGAGTCCATGATGGTATGTTCCTACCACCCCATGACTAAGTTGGCAAAAACTGGGGCTGCTGGGGACCCCATTGCAACTCCTTGAACTTGCTTGTAAAATCTATGATTAAAAGTAAAAAAATTATTTTCTAAAATCACTTCCATAGAATCACAATAAAAACTGACTTCTCCATTAGATATATTGCTGCATTGCTGTAAAAATGCTCTCATTGCTTCTATCCCCTTGTCATGGGGTATAGATGTGTACAAAGACACTACATCTAGAGTGAACATAATGTGCTGTATTGGACTGAATAAATGAGCTTCATTCACAAACCAAATACTATCTAAAAAGTCCCAAGAGTCCCTCAAATACGACTTCATTTTGCAAACAATAGGACTAAGCATTGCATCAATCATTTTTGACATACCCGCTGTAACATAATTTGGGGCAGAAATAATAGGTCTGAAGGGGGGGGTCTGTTAGGCTTTTGTGACTCTTAGGAATGCCAAACATTACTCCTATTCTAGGATGTTCTACTTCACAGAAATTATACATTGCAGAATCCATGTTGCTGCACATCAGATTTTCATACAAAAAGCTGTTAACATATCTAAAACTTTTCTCTATGTCCTTTGTCGAAACAATATTATATTCATTCACATTACTGAGCATAGATTCCATTTTATTAATATAATCCTTTTGATTCATCAAGACAGTGAGCCCTCCCTTATCACTTTTCATTATTCTGATGTCTCTAGAAGTCACTAACTCTTTCATGGCATTTCTCATGTTAACATTCAAGTTGTTAAAATAATATTGACTCTTTTTATTGAGCAAAGCTCGAATCTCATTCTCACATGTTGTTTCAAACACCTGAATAGTATGAATTAAAGCTGGATTAAAGTTAGAAGGTTTAAAAAACATGCTAGATTTAAGATTTCAGATTTAACTTCCTAGTAAATTTCTTTAAATCAATGATGGTTTCAACTACATCAGCTCGCCTAGTGGGAATGAAATTTAAACCTAACTTTAACAGTTGAACATGAAATTTGTTTAAAATACAGTTAGATAAATTCAAAATGTCCTTTTCAAACTTACCCTCATGTACTCGTTGTCTGTAGATGACTCGGACATTAATCTTGCCTTCTTTCTGGTCATCTTCTGCGGCTTGCAAGTTCTTTGCTCTTTCTCTGAACTTAATAAAACACCCTGTTTGATAGCAGTGTCACTGCTATCTTTATCAAAAGGTTTAGGTATAGATGGAACAGCCGTTTCTTCAACATTAACCATAGAATCTTCAGTTTCTGAAACACTACTGAATCCAGGAACTTTGTCAAAATTACCCATATGCCCCGCTTCCTTAAATAAAGTTCCTTGTGCATTGGATGTAAGGTGGACCGAAGAAAAGGTGGACCATTTGTTGTTAGACCTGCCAAACAGTTGTTTTCTTTCAGTTTTAAGAAAAATGGAAAAAGCAGTGCCAGTACTATATGCATTGATGTCACGCTCCAATTTTTTTGTTCTTTGTCTCAATCAACAACCTTTCATGCTCTTCTATCTCTTTTAAAAGTATGACATGTTCATTTCTTTCACTAAACTTAATATGGAGCTTTGATACAAAACTGTCCTCAATAGCCACAATTTCATCTTTGATTTCTCTCATCATGTTGGAATTACATTCTATCAATAGCTTGAGGAAAGTAACCCCCGTATTGTTGAAAAATTGTTCCAGAGTTTTAAAGAATGGATCAGTCACTGAGACATCATTGGGGCATTAAAAAAACTCAAGCCTTTCAAAACTATATTTAATTCAATGCATTTCAAGAAATATTTATTTTCAATATCCAAACTTTTGTATTTTTTCAAAGGTTTGTCTAGACGTTCCCATTTTTCTTTGAAATGTGGTTGATAAATCAAGTCAGTAGCTTTTTTTTACTATTAAATGGATCCATACTACTAGAGAGAACAGAGGCAATGCTGGCATACGTAGGACTTTGCTTTTCAGCTCTCCACCCTACATTAGATGTAACTTCCAACTCATTTCTATGAGTTTTACCAGTACTAACCTCAATTACAGTCTGGACATCCTCATCAGATCCATTAAAAAAATGTTCACTAGCTCCTTCAGTATGTGTCTGAGTTTTACGCTCAGAAGATAAGACACATAAAGTCTTTTGTATATCACCCAGAATTTTGACGAGTTGGTGAGTCAAAGTCCCTTCGGACCCATTAGGAGTGTCAAGAAGACTTTAATCCAATAAAGGATCATTAGGAGAAACAGCCATGACGACCCCACCAAATACCAACAAAAATCAAAAGTCGTCAAAGCAGCTGAACAAAAAATAAATCAAAAAAACTGCTCAAGGCTGGAAAATCCGAAACCACAGACTAGGGTAACTTCCACTTTATTCAACGCTTTCATAAAAAACTTCTTCAGAACCAAAAGAAATGTTACATCAAACATTCATTTAAATACTGCACACAATTAAAATCAATTAATCAATTGTATAGTGTAAAATTGTAATTAAAGAGCCCTTTACAAAAAACAAACTCTTCATTCATCATTATGCACTATAGAATGGGCATAATTGAATGCATTACAATAACAACATAAACAACAATAAAGTGGAAGTTACACTAGTCTGTGGTTTCATATTTTCCAGCCTTGAGCAGTTTTTTTTATTTATCTTTTGTAATAGAGGAAGTTCTATAGCTAGCTAATATATAGTAGGGGACCTTTCTCATCATGTGCATCATGCTGATTTATCAGCCTTGATGTGAGACTTTTCCGAATGTAGACTGATACACCTCCACCTTTTTTCCTCCTGTGCAGTAGCTGGTCTAAACTTGTAGCAGGCATTTTTATATATATATATATATATATATATATATATATATATATATATATATATATATATATCATCATCATCTTCTTTCGGCTGTTCCCGTTAGGGGTCGCCACAGTGGATCACCTGTTTCCATTTCTTCCTGTCCTCTGTATCTTGCTTTGTCACACCAACCACCCTCATGTCCTCTCTCATGACATCCATAAACCTTATCTTAGGCCTTCCTCTTTTCCTGTTACCTGGTAGCTTCATCCTTAGCATCTTTTTCCCAATATACTCCGCATCCCTTCTCAGCACATGTCCAAACCAACGTAATCTTGCCTCACTGGCTTTGTCTCCAAACCTTCCAACCTGGGCTGACCCTCTAATATACTTATTTCTAATCCTGTCCACCCTCGTCACACCCAGTGCAAATCTTAACATCTTTAACTCTGCCACATCCAGCTCATACTCCTGCCTTTTTGTCAATGCCACTGTCTCCAACCCATATAACATAGCTGGTCTCACTACCCTCTTGCAGACCTTCCCTTTCACTCTTACAGGTACTCGTCTGTCACAAATCACTCCTGACACTCTTCCCCACCCACTCCATTCTGCCTGTACTCTCTTCTTCACCTCTCTTCCACACTCACCGTTACTCTGAACTATTGACCCCAAGTATTTAAACTCATCCACCTTCGCCACCTCTATTCCTTGCATCCTCACCATTCCTTTATCCTCCCTCTCATTCACACACATATATTCTGTCTTAGTCCTTCTGACCATCATTCCTCTTCTTTCTAGAGCATATCTCCATCTCTCCAGGGTCTCCTCCACATGTTCCCTACTCTTACTACAGATCACAATGTCATCTGCAAACATCATAGTCCATGGGGACTCCTGTCTGATCTCGTCTGTCAACCTGTCCATCACCATTGCAAATAAGATAGGGCTCAGAGCTGATCCTTGATGTAACCACACCTCCACCTTAAACGCATCCATCACCCCCACCACAGACCTCACCGCTGTCACACTACCCTCGTACATATCCTGTACCACTCTTACATACTTCTCTGACACTCCTGACTTCCTCATACAATACCACAACTCCTCTCTAGGCACCCTGTCATATGCTTACTCCAAGTCTACAAAATATACACACACACACACACACACACACACACACACACACACACACACACACACACACACACACACACACACACACACACACACACACACACACACACACACACACACACATACACGCACATAAAAGAAATTGGTTGCACAAGACAAATTTAATCTAAAAAGATAGCTGAACTTACTTTCTGTTGAAACCATATTTCTTGGAATCCATAAACTGATTGAAAAAGGTTAGCAGTTTCTTTTTACGATGAATTAAACTAAAAAAAAAAATATCTGGGAAACATAACTTGTTAAAGGTGTTTGTCACATGCATCATCTTACTGATGTGTGCTAACCCTAACTGTAACCCCTATCCCTTCTCTTAACACCAACCCTACACATTACGGTACTAAGCACCCTTTCCCTAATAGTACCACTTAGCAAGATAGATAGGCAGACAGGCAGGCAGACAGATAGATATACACACACACACACACACACACACACACACACACACACACACACACACACACACACACACACACACTCTTCAAACATGCAAGTACCCCAGAATACCACTTCTATTGCCTTTCCTAGCTCTTACACTAGCCTCACAAAAACTCATGCACTTACACTCAACCTCAGTGCAATGAAAATGTCAATTATTAGTACCGAGGACCACTTGCATTGAATGTTGCACACTTCAGGTATTCCTGCACTTGACAAAGCATGCATTTGACTAACTTTGACAGTAGAAAACCCTTTGAATATGATATGTTTGACCAAATATACTGTGCTTTTATATAGGTTCATAGGTGCTTACTGAGCTATTGATCTGTGAGGATCTTAAAAACCCCAGCCTTACATTCTCATGGTAGTTATTAGCCCTTATAATTTGCAAACATACAGGCAAAACAAGGATACGGTGGGACATTTACATGTTTCCCCTATTCATAATGGAAAGGGGTAATAAACTGGGAGTGAATTTGCACTTACTTGTATTCATCCAAATTACTTTTGAATAGAGTAAGGGAAGAACTTTGTTTTATGTAGATGGAAGAAGGTTCCATAGAGTTAATATTATCTGTGATACAAACCTATCCCTCCAACATGTTCTTTTTATTTTGCAAAATAAATTGAGATCCCTTGAGTTGTTTTTTTATGACGCCATTAGACTTATGAATGTATAATAGGTCTGACACAACAAGGTTTATTGAAGCTCTTATGCATACCTCTCAACCTCTTAGTATAAGAAATCTGAATATAGCCAAAAGTAATAGGAGAAATGCCCAAAAAAGGGAGAGAGAACAAATATTGCTCTTATAAACTTGGAAAGTTGCTATAAAATTTGTGTTATCAGGCATTTACCAAAGGGTATAAAGTCTGAAACTCAAAAGTATGCTATTATTTAGTGACTTCAGTCCTCAGTGATTTGCCTGAAAAATCAAATTTTATGAGGAGCAGATCAAAAATATGAGTCAAAAATATGGATATTATGTGAAAATCTGGACAGTTGAGAGGTATGTTTATATGTAAGGCAGAGGTTGCCAGTCAGTAGCCTGTGTGATACTGTGAAGAGGGACATGGATTTGGGATAGTTTTTATAGATTTTACAATTTAGACTCTTGATTTCTTTTAGTGAAAAAGTCTTTTGGTTGTTTCAGTTGTGACAAGTACATAGCAAAAGGAGCATTGTATTCAATGCTAATAAGTAAGTGATGAGTACCATGGAACAGCTGCATCCCTGGATAATGCTTTTAGATATAAGCTGTGTAATGAAAAAAGACTTCCTTACAACAGTAGATAGACTGTGATCAAAGGACACTTCGTTGTTGACAAAGGTTCCCAGATCCCTAACTATGGGGTCAAATTTTAGAGGTGTGTTATTCACGTGTTAATTATAGGGGGAGTAATGCTTGCAGAAGAATATGATTATGAACTTCTTGGCATTTGGTTTTATTCCATGGTTTTAACACCAGCTATTTGTTTGGGACATGCCTTCTTGGAGGATCTTTGTGTCCTCTGGGGAGTTTTTGATGGCACCAAACTTGCAGTCATCTTCAAACTTGCTAACTCATAAACCCCTGGCATTAACTTTGACCACCAAGAAGTAAATGCCAAAGAGGAGGGGCCTAAGGGCCATATATATATATATATATATATATATATATATATATATATATATATATATATATATATATATGTGTGTGTGTGTGTGTGTGTGTGTGTGTGTGTGTACATATATATATATATATATATATATGTGTG
The DNA here is from genome assembly GCF_019279795.1 of Protopterus annectens. NCBI lineage: Eukaryota > Metazoa > Chordata > Ceratodontiformes > Protopteridae > Protopterus > Protopterus annectens. Next base: position 277,767,297 of record NC_056740.1, read on the forward strand.
TGTGTGTGTGTGTGTGTGTGTGTGTGTGTGTACCAGCATGTGCTCCTTTGGCCACAATGTCAGTTCTTCCTCTTTACTACACTTGATCTTAGCTAAAAGGCTGATTCTCTGTGCCCATCCATGCATACACTACTGCTGATGATAACTGATTTTGCAATGAGCTCTCTATAAACCTTCCAAATGTCTCTTCATGGATCATTTGTAATTGCACAGACTAACAAATCAGAGCTTCTTTGATCTAATACATTTTATCAGATACTAACAGCAATGATAAATTCTACTCTATCCAATGCATCTCCTTCTAAGGATACCTCCATTTGCAAACACTCCTAGAACAGCAAAATATCTGGATTACTATTACTATCCTTCTCACAGAAGCGTATGAATGCTTAATTGTGTGAAGAGTGAATGCAGTCTTTGCTCTCCTGTCCTTTAGAACCAGCCCACAGGAATACAATTTATGCAGCATGGAAATGTCTTTATTCCAACCTCTCTGAAAAAGAAGCATATCATCTCTACAAAGCCATTCCTGATTCTCAAAGTTATTTTAAGAAATGCCAAAGAAAACTCTTTCTTTCTTTTTCTTTTTTCAATTTCTACTTATCCTCAATCTCAGGAATCAGAGCACCTTACTTGCTTCTCAAATATTAAGCAGATTTAGCATAAGCATATTTTCTGCCTGCATCCTGGCATTTAGGTCCATTAACTGCATAAATTGAAAGGTTTGATTATGAGTTACCTGGATGAATTCTCAGACCAGGAAGCTGACAGGCAGCTTCACCAAGCTTTCAATATCAACATCTATAGGGATGTATAATATTTTTCTATGCATGTCATCTATTTGGCTTGCCACAGCAGATCCTACCACCCCATCAGAAACTGCTCATCACACCCCATAAAACCATGTGCCCATGCGTCTGCAGCAGGCACCCACTTTACTCCTTTCTAGCTATGCTTTGCAGACACCCACCCTTTTGCAGAGCGCAGCATTGCAGTGGACTACCTAACTCATTACAAAATGGGTGAGCTGATATCCCCCTCTGATGGATCCCCTTGTTAAATTGCCATCTATGCCTTGGACTTCTACTTTCACTTAATAGTTATATTGATAAGGCAGTCACTAGCCACAACAAATAAAAGGCAAAATTTAAAAAAAATGGCGGAATTCCACTTTAGTTAAACTATATAACAAGATAAACAAATGGCTTAATGTTTATGAGAGGTCTCATTCTACCTACCTTAAGTGCATACTTATGCAATGCTGCTTGCAAATAGCTTAATGGAACCATTACACAAAATAGATTGAAATATGAACTTAAAATGCCATTAAAACCAAAAATAACTATAGAAAATTCCTTAAATATTTTATGAAGTTAATAGGTTCATAGGTGTGTGCTAGGATAATGACCACTAGCACCTTTATAAGCCTAGACATGCAACCAAAATGTAACCCACAAGTTTTATGTTTTAGACATTTTTAAAAGAGGATGATTTTTGACTTTGACATGAATTACTGTTTATCTCTGTCCATCAGAAATATAGCACCAGACCAGAGGTGAATTTGTAATTTTCCATTCACTAGTCAAAGTTATGGTCTCTGAGATACATATCTGTCTGTCCAACATGTCCTATTTATATCACAAGCAAAAATGAAGTTGGATGTAGTAGTTCTGATGTTGTTTGTTTTGTGGATGTGCAAATGGTTCATCAGAGCTGGGTCCAAGGATGCAATGCATGTCAGACATAGATTACCTCTCAGCTGTATATATGAGACAGAGACTAGAGATAGGACTTTGAGGTGATTACAGAGGACATTGTGTTTACTCTCTGTATCCTTTTTGGAAGGAACCTTTGTAGATGTTCCAGTTACTGCATGTGTCTGAGCAGGTACATGCTGAAGGGAGCATTATACTCTATGATGGGTCAGATAGGGGCTGAGTACAGTGGTATGATGACTTCCCTGTTGCCCTTAATTGTAAATTGAGCAACACAGAAGTATTTTTCTAACTACCTTGGATACATGTTGGTTGAAGTCTAGGTTACTATCTACATGAGTTCCCAGATCCCTAACTAGTGAGTCAACTGTTAGGGGTGTTTTATTGATGGTGTAGTTTCCTGGGGTGGCCATCTTCCCAAAAATTACTATAATGCATTTCTTGGCACTAAGTTTTAAGCCATACCTTTGTCACCAGTCATTTGCCTGTGTTAGATCCTCTTGTAGGGTGTTTTCATTTTGGTGGGATTCTGTGACTGTTCCCAGCTTGCAGTCATCTATGAACTTGGCTAGCCAGAAGCCTTTGACATTGGCTTTTACCTTTGACAAAGAGGAGGGGCCCAGCATAGGGCCCTGAAGCAGGCCACTGGTGACTGGCCTCTTTGTGGAGGCAGCCTCATTGATCCTAACCTTCTGGGTCCTATCCATGAGCCAGTGGGCTATCTAGTCTGCTATGTAAGGATTACACCTAGTTTTGTAAGCTTGTTAAGAATGCCTGCATGAAGTATTGCATCAAAAGCCTCAGCCAGATCAAGGTAGGCAGTAAGCACTGCTTTACCCTTTTCCATTGACTTTGTGACCTTTTCAAAGAAATCTACCAGGTTCAGTAGGCATGACTTTCCTTTGACAAAGCAAATTTGGGATGGATCCAGTGTCTGGAGGTCTCCCTTGTCTTTGTTGATCATTTCCATGATACATCTTTCCATGGATTTGCAAATAAGGCTAATCAGATTAATGTGTCTGTAGTTTCCTCGATCTGTTGATCTGTTGATTGTCTTCCCTAATTAAGAAGAAAAGCAAAAAATGGCACAGGACCAGGTGGTACTCAAACAAGAGCAAATATTTAATCCAAATGAAGTAAATGCCTTTGTACAGGATAGTACCTCTTTTTATATATATACTTTTTATGCATATTTTAAATGTTTTTATATATGTATTTTCTGTATATATATTCACATACACTAATTTGTATATATATTTTTTCAAGTAGTATTTTCTTTATATTCTTTCTTTTTTCAGCATTGACTACATTTGCTTAATCAGTTGTTTATTTAATTGATCATGTGATTTTAACTTACTGGGGTTGCATCTTGGGAGGGAGTATTTAAATAGTTGTCAGTTGTGAATCTAATTTTGTCTGAGGAAGTACAGGTACTATCCTATACAAAAGTGCTTACTTAATCTGGATTAAATATTTGCTCTTATTTGAGTACCACCTGGTCCTGTGCCATTTTTTTGCTTTTCTTCAGTTTATTAAGAGGAATGACCATTGTAGTCCTCTATTCTCATTGCACAAAGCTGCCTGTTAAATCTTAGCAATTCTTAGAGGTAATATTGAGTAGCACTGCCCACTATGACCCAAAATAAATAGATAATCTCCTAGCTTACACAATTAGTATAAAATTTACTCTACCCATAGTTATAAATATTCCACATATTCCAAGGTCTCACTCACCACCTACAGTTACCATGTAAGTCTCCTCAGCCCTCTGGAATGCCAAGAAAATGTCTTCCATGGGGCCTGATAACATACCCAGTTGCCTGATTTTATGTACTGAATATGAAATATCTGTACCACTATTTAACCTGTTTAATTTAAGTTTCTCCAATGGTAAGATTACTGAAGTCTGGAGAATGCCACGGTAATACCATTACACAAGACTGGCCTAACCACATACCATGTTAACTACAGACATATTAATCTCACTAGCATAAAATGTAAAACTATGAAACATATTACAGCATACCTCATTCATCTGGACATTGAAAATTTCTTAACATTGAATCATTATCAGTTTTTTTCTTGTCCAGGGAAGGTCTTGCTTCTTTAACTTTAATTTATTGGAAAAAGTCACCAAAGCATTTTATAATGGTTACACAGTACATAATGCATATCTGGACCTGGACAAGGCCTTGACATGATTCCACTTGAAGGCATTACTGATAGATACATAGAACACAAAAACATTCAAATTAGATAGGATCCAATTCACATGTAAGAAATGAAACTAAAATAAACAAACAAATAAATATATAAATAAAACGGGGACTGGAATGATAAGGATTTATGCAACTAATTCAGTAGGAACATTTCAACCATCAGTTAAAGGTTAGTGATTTCATCCACTTCAGGACTTCTTGAGACATTTTTTATTGTTGCTGCTGGAGAAAAAAAAGCAGATATTGTTTGTAACAAAATAAAAAAAATGACTTTATAAGCAGCTATAAAAGGTGTGTCTTCCAAAACACCTCTCCATAAATATCAAGATAACCACTTAAACAACCAAACAGCCAATCAAAATATCTAACCCTGTCAAGCAGTGGAGATAAGGTGGAATTCACAAATACCAATAATAAAATGGACCAATCAAAGCAAACAGAATATGATAAACGCCACTGCAATAGAGAAGTTCTGCTTCCAAGTGTAGCCTATAGATAACTGCTAAGGAGATCCTCCATAAGGTAGTGGTACTACTCTTTTTATTTGCCAGGAGAGAAACAAACCCCCTAGTATTAATATGTTAATAGTGAGAAAACAAATTAAAAACAGTAGATGGAATAAGTATAAAATTTTTAATTTTACTGAAAAAGATCTGTCATTAGATAATATTTAGGACTGCTTGATAACTATTCAGAGAAAGAAGATACAGGAGTTGGGGAGGGGTGGAAGAACAGGCCACTGTAGTAATTTGCAAATACAGAACATACAAGCTAAAAAAAAAAACAAAAAAAACGCTGGGAGTGAAGATACCGCAACTGAAACAAAAACAATTTTCACTGGTATGTAACAAACTATGAGGGTTGCAAAACATCCAGTGATACAATAACTAAGCTCTCAGGACCATACAGACACAGAAATACCAAGACCAGGCCAGAAAGCAGCTGGTCCTTCAACTCATGACATCCGAGTGCATCGCCAGGCATTTCTGCAGTTACCACCTACTGCACCTCTTGGCATAAAATATTGCTTGTTCATATTTGCATTAATAATTCCAAAACCATGCTGCATATAATGTACCAGAATATTTTATCTTGGAGCATATGTGATGGCAAACACAACTGTACTGATATTTGACCTCTTGTCAATAAATATTTGTTAGAACTGTAAGGTGATAACTTCATTTTTAAAGGCTCAGGCTACACCCAGTGGGAGTTAAAGATACACACTCGAACTGTACTGGAGAGAATGAGTTAAGATGAATGTAACATGAAGGGGAAGAAACCCTCAAAATGCTGGGGTGCCACCTGTGTCCAACTAGTTGGTCATATCAGTGAGGGTAATCTAGGTTGTGTTCAGGTACACAGGAACTTTTTTCCCCTCTCTGCTCACCTTATCATCCCCTAAAAAAAAACTTAGCCATAGAAGTCACAATGGGGCATGACTCAACCTACTTGAAGATTCACATGCTTAAGATGGCAATCATGTCGAATGTTTTTATTTACATAAAGCTCCACATAATTGTTGAACAGTTTAAGACTTAAGGTCTCCTGAACCATTAGTTCTTCCCACTTACCAGTAGTGCTTTTATCTCAGCACTTAATATAGAGGTTCTAGAAGATCTCAGACAAGCAGATAAGTCATTTTCTCTGATTTGTTTATTTAGAAAAGAACTCTTGAATATCCCGTCTTTGTGTTATAGGATGGCCATGTTCACCAACCATGTGATTCTTACATACCTGTGATTAAGTCTATATACAAGACACAATGTGTTTCAGCAAAACTGCAATCACTGTTCATAAATATTCATGATTCAAAAACATTTCTATGACTAAAGCCAGTGGCAAAGTTAGACATACTTTATTATACAATCTGCTTTATCAGGATCTCCTTGGTTGCACTGTGAGCATGCCAGGTCAATGGATGAACACAACTGATGGACACCAGACAGATGCATGGTAATTTTGGAGTAGAATTATCAAATAATCATTCCTTTGTTGCTAGCACTATAATTGGTCAGGCCTACACTATACATATGTATATATATATATATATATATATATATATATATATATATATATATATATATATATATATATATATATATACACACACACACACACACACACACACACACACACACACACACACACATATATATATATATATATATATATATATATATATATATATATATATACGGTTCTACCTCACATAAACGAAACACCACAACACCGACAACGCAATCACCGACACCACATAACCGACAGTACAAAAACACGAAATCCCACATGCCCGACAACGAAATAACCGACGGTACACAAACACGAAACCTCATACACTTCACACACCACAATCAACAACCAAAACACATTCCCGTCCAAAACCAGATACACAACACAAGCACACCAAAATCCCTACAAACCCACACTAAACCACACATACACAACTACCTACAACCCTGACCCAAACCCTAACCCTAAGGTCCGTCACTACCGCACACTTACCTGACCGCTCCTAACCTAACTCACTTATCCGCTAACCCAAACACAATCACTACAGACACTTACCTGACCGCTCCTAACCCTAACTCACTTATCCGCCCTAACCCAAACACAAGCAGTACCGCACACTTACCTGACCGGCTCCCTAACCCTAACTCACTTAACCCACCCCTATCCCCACTTACCTTACTCGCACCCTAACGTCCGTCACTACCGCATACTTACACAGCCTTTTCCCATTTCGGCATCCTCGGTCTCGGTGCTTTCATCCGTCGGGTCGGTCTTCTGCTTGTCGATCTTCTTGGTCCCGTCGCGTCGGTCTTCTGCGCTGTCGATCTTCTGGGGCTCGCGATTTCCCTGTCGATGTTCGGTGTCGTTGAAGTGAGGTAGAACCATATATACATATCTATATATATATATATATATATATATATATATATATATATATATATATATATATATATATATATACACACACACACAATCACACACACACACACATATATATATATATATATATATATATATATATATATATATATATATATATATGAAGCTATGAAGGCAGACTCGAGGCAGACACTAAAAACAATCACAGAGCCTTCTATAGTTATATCAAGAACCTCCACGGCAATACCCAGATTTGCTCGGAGTTACTGTACAATGGTAACTCCTATACTGAGCCAACAGATACTGCCAACAAATTGGCCGACAGATTCAGTACCAACTTTACCCCTCCCCCCCACAGGACCCATCCCAATACTGGTAGAATGCCAGGAACCCAGCATTACTGTCCAAGGCCAAGAATACAGCTTCCATGGAATCCATAAATATCCCTGGCTGTGCTCTACATGAACTACAAAGTGAACTGGCACCACATCTGTGTGCTCTGTTCACTCACAGCCACACCTCAGGCTTTGTCCCTGCCAAATGGCACATTGCTACAGTCATCCTTCTTCATAAAGGGGGAGCGACAACATACCCTAGGAATTATCGCCCCATTAGCCTGACAAGTCTGATATGTAAAGCTATGGAGCACATCATCATAGCCCTGATTAACAAAGATATAGGAAATCTTCAAACTCTGGACCTCACACAGTTTATCTTTGTGAAAGGGAGATCATGCCTCCACAACCTACTTGACTTCTTTGAGTCAGTCACTAGGGCTGTGGATGAAGGTAAGGCAGTGCATACAGCCTACCTTGATCTGGCCAAGGCCTTTGATACCATTCCTCACTCGGGAATTATTGACAAATTCACCAAACTAGGCATCAACCCCTATATCACTAGGTGGGTTGCAAATTGGCTCACAGCTAGAACACATGATGTGAAAGTAGCGAACTCCAAGTCAGCCTGCCAACCAGTCACGAGTGGAGTCCAGAGGGATTGGTCCTGGGTCCTCTCCTGTTTGGCATCTAATTCTTAGAAGTCCAGGCCAACACAAAGGGACTCCGGCTGACCAAGTGATGCAGACATCCTACAGAAAGGCCTCAATGAGACCAATGACTGGTGTCGAAACCATGGCCTTAAGTTTAATCTCAAAAAATGCATCATCATCCACTTTGGTAAAAACTCAGTTCCAACTAATTAACACATTGATGAGACCACACTGAACATGGAAGGCGTTATTAGAGATCTGGGGAAGCAGGTTGACAGCAACCTCTCCTTTGACCACCACATTGCCACTGTGGTCAGAATGTCATATGTGGCACATCTCATTACCAAGGGTTTTGCATTCAGGAAGAAAAAGGTCATTGTCTCTGTCTACTCTTCCCTCATTAGACCAATCTTTGAGTATAATGCCCCATTTGGCATGTACCTCACTAGACACCTGCAACAGCTGGAGAGGCCACAGAAGTACCTCACAAAGAGGATCATAGGCATTAAACACATGTCCTACATGGACAGACTCAAAAGACTCCAGAAATGCTACATTTAAAGAAATCCCAATTTTTCTGCACCACATACTCCAGAGATCTCAATCTCATTACCACAATCAACAGAACATGCTGGAGGGACAGTTTCCACACCCAGAGTCTGCCCATACATATCAAGCAGAGCTCCTCACTGTCCCTCTTCAAGATAAATCTTGATGAGTGGATGGGAAATAGTAAGTTCACCCCGAGGATCACTCCAGTGGTTCTGCTTGATAGATATATATGGGTCTACTGCTTTACTTCGAAAATACACTTCTTCAAAATAAAGCAGTAGACCCTACACTTCAGCGAAAGTCCACTTAAACGAAAGTGCACTTTCGCTGAAGTCTAGTTCCCCGGGCTACCCAAAAAAACCCCACCAAAACATGTTTTTGCAGGGGGCAAGTCCCCCTGCACCCCCTACTTAAACATACCAACTCCGAGATCGCACTACAGTGGGGAAAAGGGAATATTCCATGCTGTAGTGTGACTGCTGAAGTCAATGTTCGAAGTTTCACTACTTTGAACAAGTGGACTCGGTGAAGTGGGGTTCGAAGTAGTGAAACTTCGAACATATTGACGGATCCCATATACACACATATATATATATATATATATATATGGATATATAAATATATATATATATATATATTTATATATATATATATATATATATATATATATATATATATATATATATATATATATATATATATATAGCTATGAGCAAACATTATGTTGATAAGAAACGTAAAATTAATTTTAAATGTATAGTTTTGGACACTGTGCATCAAAATATTAAGTCAGTAAATGTTGAAGAAGAACTAGGTTGGCTAGAATATTGTTGGCAAGTTAAACTAAATGGTTAAACTAAATGCTTGTTTCCCTCCAGGTTTAAATAACAGGGAAGAGTTTGTAATGTATTTAAAAAGAAAGGGGTTGAAGCATTAATGTATGCATGGTTACTGTGCATTTTTATGTCACTGTGCTTTTAAATGTTAAATGGTGTTTCAAAATGTTAATTAATGTAGTATTTAAAGTATATGTTTTTATGGTTAAGCCATAGTCTGAAGAAGTCTCTTGCATAAGAGACGAAAGCGCTTACTATTGGCTTGGATTATAATAAATGTCTTCGTACTGAGACAGCTTTTGTTTACTTTTTGGATTTTTGGAGTTATTTGCTTGCTGCTTTTGTTGGTGTGGATAGCTATAGATATGCAGATATTGCCTCTCTAGAAGGTAGTAGTCGTAATGGAGAAGGTAACTCCAGAGATAGGGGTGAGTTTGTCAGCTGCACCACTGAAGACCTGAAAGGCAATATAAAAAGCAGAGGTTGACTTGCATACTCTCGATGGTTATGTCCTTGTGACAATACTATAAGTGGTGTGGGCTGATAAACATTAATAATACCAAACAAATGGTGGCAACATACAGAACGGGAGCTAATTCTTACTCTTGAGAAGCCTTTGTAAGTAATAACTCCTTTTTTTCAGGTAATACCAGGTATTGGTTTTGGAAGCTTTGTGTTGGCCATGTGATCTAACTACTTTTTTCTATTTTCTTCTGCTTTTTTCTCTGCAGGTTGCTTCTGTCTTGGTTATCTGATCTTTAGATATAGCTGACATGCTATAGAATATGATCCATTATCACCCTGGAGAAGCCCTCTTTTTAGATGCCATGCCAGGAGATGAAGATGCTCCCTCAAATTTCCAAGGGGAGCCCAGGATGAAAAGTATGTAGTCTCCAGAATTAGTCTGGTAACTGTGTTCTTCAGTTTTTGTTCATTATTTGGATCAATTAAGTTGATGAATTTGCTGAGATGGCATCTTTGTGGGTTGACACTGATTCACAGAGGATGGAGATTCATGGACTTATGTGAGTTTAAACAAGTTTCTATATTACACATTATTATAGTCAAAAAGCAATATATTAAAGTAATGAGTCTGTAAATCTCCCCATTTTGTTAGGCAAGTTCAATAATATTGAGTATTTGGGTCCTCATGCTGTATATGAACATCTCCAAAGGGCACCCAAAGGCTTCAGCTACTGAACTGCGGTGGATGGTTCTCTGAGAAACTTATTATGTACTACACTGCTAATCATGTTTAAGCGTACTGCATTATTTACTTTTATACTTTGGAATTTACTACACCATATTTCCATGGGAGTCATAGTTGTTTCCTACAGTTTTACAGTTCTATGGTGAGGAACCATTAGATATCTGGTTTTGAGTTTGGCATGTTCTTTAAACTTTTAAGATGCTTTTGCACAGCTTTCCCTGGATCTTTGTTTTTCCTGTAATATATGTTAGCTCACCTGTTATAGGTCAAGTGACACCAACTGTGTTTCTAGCTGTCAGTCTGGACTGGCAATGCCCATGCCTGATAGTATTTAGTTTAATCTGATATCTTCGGTGTGGTCCTTTGACTTACTGCTTGTCTAACTTAGGTGTTGCTTGGCTCTCAGGTTACTGGGGTATGCTGTAGTTGGCACTATGAAGTGATCACATAATGGGGAATACATCTGACCAAACATTGCTTAATTTGGACTGGGTCTCTGTGTTGTCCTTTAATGCAAATATATTGGCTCAGTAAGCCTGGAAAGATGGTTCTGATAGTTTTTATATCTTTTGCTGATCACAAAATGTCATACATTAAACCATGGAAGTTGTAGCAGATCATGTGACAATTTTTGTCATACCAGCAGGGTTGCCATTATTAGCATGCTATGTGTAATGTGTGTTTAATTTTGTGAAGTGCACTTTCTGAATATGCAGGAAGTGGCATATGGCCTACTTTTAGGTGTTGCGCAATTGGCTGTGCCCCAAGTGGGAAGTGCATGCATTTGGTGGTTTATGGATTATTTCATGATTACCTATGCTCATTGTTAATATTAGGTTCTTCAGGTTCGGTAAGCATTTAAAAGACAAGATGCTGGACACACTCGATCTAAGTGCTGTCCATCTTAAGTGAAGTATTGTGTAAGTATGGGGGATGGCAGTAAATGATAGGTGTATACCTTGGTGGAAAGTGTTCTGAACCACTGTCTGGGTATGTTCATGCTAATGTGTGCCTGTGGTGGTGATGATTGGGGGCAATTTCTGGGGGATGTTTGGACTGATATTTTGCAATGGACATTGGTGCTAATAGGTACTGTATGTTCATACTGCATGACTAGTCAGTAATTCTGACACATGGGAGATAGAAGATTAATAGCTATTTTGTGTGCGCAGGTATACTATGTGTTCTGGCTCAATAGATTGGATCATTTGATAATTGGGCATGTAGAGGTTGGCATAATGGTTAAGGTGCTTATCTTAGGTTCATAGGTTCATAGGAGGGTACTAGGCTATTGGCCCTAGGGCCTATATAAGCCTAGCCAAAAATGTACCCTGGCTTTCGCCACCCAAGAAAATTATTTTCCTGTGTCCCTGTCATGCAGAGCCACAGAAGTGATCCCCGGGGTGAATTTCCTATCTCCCATCCAATCATCAAGATTTTTCTTGAAGAGTGCTAATGAGGAGCTTTGTTTGACATAGATAGGTAGTTTGTTCCAGAGTATGGGAAGTCTCAGGGACAGGAATCTATCCCTCCAACATGTTCTGTTTATTGTGGTGATAAGGTTTAGGTCCCTAGACCATGTAGCTTGGAGGGATTGGGATTTCTTTAAGTGGAGCCTGTCCAACAGCTCTGGGTTTGACATAGCTTTGTATGTTAGGCAGAGATTGCCTCTGAGTAGGCGATATGCAATGGAGTAAAGCTGGAGTTTTTTGAGACGGCTTGCATAGGGCATCTGTTTGAGGCCGGTAATCGTCTTTGTGAGGTATTTCTGTGGCCTGCCAGTCCTCCTTATTCTCTGGCAGCATGTCCTCAGTTCTAACAAAACAAAGACAGCATCTGCTTTTCTGCTGCAGAGGCAAGAGATGTCTGAGTCCCTTGTCTGGTGCTTGGTTTGGGGTTTGAGAGATACAGAGTAGGAGACATTATCCCCTAAAAGTATAGGAGGCAGTATCCCCTAAAAGTAATCAACCATCAGCCCTATCATGACCAGTTGTCTATGTTGTTTCCCAGTGAAGTGAGAAAGAGATGGTCATGGAAGGACATCACAGAGTCAGCTGTTAGGAAATGTTTTTGGATGCCCTGACTCCCTGATTCACACAGAGGGTGACACAGGGGGTAGATAATATCAGCACCTGTATGTATGCAGTACTGCACATGAATGGTTTCAGCACAACATATGCTGCAACATTGTCATGGTTCTGACACATGTGTCAGTATAGCTGCTGGCATAGTCACCTCCCCCTTCCCTGGTATCCAAGTCAATAGTTAAACTCAAGTTATCTGGGTCAGAATTAGGGCTTTATCCCTCTGTGTCACAGGGCCACACTAGGCATCAAGGGTTGCTGCTATTGTTATTGCATGGGTAGCAGGCACTGTGAGTGGCTAGTTGTCTTGGGAAGTTATATAGGGCCATTTAGGTCTAGCTTGTGAGGAGGGGCAGTCATGCACACTGGAAGAATTGAGTAACATGCTGTATGCAGCTCACATCATTATCCGAAATATGTGGGTGATGATCCACCTTATTAAGAGTGTTAGAGTGATATAAAAGCTTTGATCCTCAGCTAGGGTGCCTTCTGTGTGGAGTCTGCATGTCCTCCCTGTGGTTGCGTGGGTTTCCTCCGGTTGCTCCGGTTTCCTCCTACATCCAAAGACATGCTGTAGGTGGCTTGGACACTCTAAATTGGCCCTAGGCATGAGTGCGTGCATGTGTGTGCCTTCCGTGGAAGGTTAGGCACTGGGCTGGCAACTGGACACCGTAAAACTCCAGTGCCAGTCATGAGCGGACAGGTGATCCGCTGTGGTGACCCCTAACCGGGAAAAGCCAAAAGAAGAAGAAGAAGAAGAAGAGTGATATAAAAGCTAAAGAGATATGGGGAGAGGATACTTATTTTCCATGGAGTGACACTAACAAAGACTAAGGAATATAAATTGGGTTGGAAAGGTTTAGAGGTGGTATGGGCAAACTGAAGGGAGGAATGAGTAGGGGGGTCTTGTAACTCAGGAAAAAGAGGTTATGGTAGAAGGTCAGTGGTTACTGCTGAAATGTAAAGTTCCAGAAGTAAGACTATATATTAGTGTTACATATTTTTATTTATGACCTTAAAAGTGAAAGAATATAAGGCCAGATAATTTAGTTGTGTTAGAACAATTAATGTACACTGGAGCACAATAGTTGTAGGACAGATCGTAATATGGTGATACACTTGAAATAAGATAGTTTGATAGGAAGGAGCTTTATGTGGCTTTCAAAGAAGCTGCCAGACATTATCGAGTAGCTGGGGTTTATGGATGCTTGGAGGTTAAGGAATGATGACAGACTGTTTACACTTTCATGGGATGAAACCAAGCAGGTTAGTAGAGTGGGATGTTTGCAGTGCTCCGTGAAATAGCAGAAATTTTAAGTGCAGAGATTTAAAAGAGTAGCACCTTGGACTACACAGAACAGTTTAGACAGTAATAACTTCTGACAGTGTAGGTGGAAGTGCAATCCTTGGAAAAGGACCAGTGAAACAGGGAATAATTGGAGACAGTGTATGATACAAGATGGGGTGCAGAGGAACTGAATAGGGGTGAAGGTAAGGAAATGGTGAAAAGGGGTGGAATTAAGGCTTTGTGGAGAGGAGAAATAATGCATGACTGTCTCTGACTGAGCAGTGAGTGCCTGTGTGGGATCTTCCAGATTGGTCTGCTTGCTATTCAAGGCATCTACCAGCCTACAGTCCCCTGCATCACCTGGGATAAGACTGTCACTTAAGAGCCTGTGGCCTGCTTATCCTCTTATGTACCAGCCTATGGTCCCCTGCATCAGCTGGGATAAGACTCTTACTTAAGAGCCTGTGGCCTGCTTATCCTCTTGTGTGTCAGCCTACGGTCCCCTGCATCACCTGGGATAAGACTGTCACTTAAGAGCCTGTGGCCTGCTTATCATCTTGTGATTAGTGCTGATATTTTTGGTTTGGGTGAAAGAAGATGCAAAGGGACATTTCATCCGAGCAGTATGAAGCTGTGGTGAGACCAGACTTGTAGTAGACAGATAGTAGTCAGTTAGGTGAATCCCCGCTATTCATCATTCTTGAGAAAGCTAATTCTCTTCTAGTTTCTCTTTTCAGTAAGTACTGCTTGATAAGCTACTGTCTAACCTAAAAGAATGTCTCCCCAAATACTTCATTCATAAATCATCAGGGTCTGCTTTAGTAGTTTCCATTCAAGTATTTGTCAGTGCCCTTCACTTTACATTTTTCCCTGTAAACCCACCCTTGACATTTTTCCAGTACCTATTTGCACACAGGGCAACTAGTTTGCAGTGACAAGCACTGCTTCCAGAGTTGTAAACCAGATACTCCTGACTTTACATTCTCATTGCAACTGTCTAATCAATAAAAAGGGCCTATTGCCTTGGATATGAATTTTACCACTATCTCCATCACAAGCTTAGTGGATATGGGCACCCTATGACAATGTAAAAATTGCCTCATGTTTACTGACAGCCAGCTAATTCTGAAATAAACTGATAAAGTACGTGATAGATGTATTTGCACAACATAATGTCACCAGAGTCAAAGCTTTCACATAAAAGCACTCCTAATGTCAATCAGGTTTTTAGTAGTACATACACTGCACCCATCACACACGTAGTACAAAGCAGACACATATATTCACATATGTTGAGGCACTTAAATGTAACCTTCCTAAACCCCAAAGACCTCCTAGATGAAGTACATATAACAAATGTCCTCAGCAGCCCTAAAGCAATCTTTCAAAATAACGGCCCCATTAACACATACAGCCACATCTCATAGAGTCTCAACTTCTAAGCCCATAAGGCACATAATCCAACACTTTGTTCATTGGATACTCCATTGTGAGAGACAATGATGCCTTTCTCACTAGGCTGAGTAAGATGAAAGCCGCAGTTAGCTGATTAACAGGTGCCAGGATCTGCTACATTATGCAGGTACTCAGGTCATTGGACCAAAGTACCAGTATTATACAGTCATAGTCCATGTGGTTGTAAATGACCTGAGACATACCTTCCTATACTATATGAAGAGACATCATGGAGCTTTTGGAATATGTGTCCTGAGCATCATTCTATCTACTCCAAGGATGATGTCACAATACATACAGAAGATGACTGACTTTAGTAATTGGCTTAGTTTCTGGTGTCATTCTAAGGGGCTGCAATATTTGCCACAATGGAAAGAGACAGTCAACAGACCACACTGCTTTGCCAGGGATGGTCTGTACCTCTCCCCTCTAGGCTTTTGAATATTAGCTGAAACACTGTTCACCCCCATAGTGCCTTTTTTAGGCAATGCCAATGTGAAAGTACTTCTGACATAGCAAATCAACATCAATAAAGTCTAAAGGTGGTACTGCTCAATGCTAAGAGTCTAAACAAGAAACACCACTCCCTACAAAATCTTCTCACTCTAGAGAATGCTTATGCCTGTGCAGTCACTGAGACATGGTATAAAGGCACAGAGAGTACACCAACAGTGCATGACTATAATGCCTGCCACACATTTAGACCAGATACTATACAGACAGGGACTAAAGGTGGAGGTCTCTCAATTTACATCAAAAATAAAAATACCTCAAGGCTGGTCTAAGAGGATGATACACTTGACCTTCTCCATATTTAAAATGCCATGGGCAAAATCACATACCACTTCCTTGCAAGCTATAGGTCCCCTCTGTGACCCAGGAAACCATAACACATATTTAAGCTTACTGGAAATACTCACCATCCAACCCAATGCCATATTCTTCGGTGACTTTAATTACCCTACTATTAACTGGAAAACATATACAACACTAAATGTGCAGGCAGAAAGATTTCTCGATTTTGTTAACACACTCCCTGGACCACATTGCTAATAAGCAGTACAAAGGTGCAAACATACTGGATCTGGTCCTCACTAATATGGGAGAGCACTGCACGCACCCTAGGGCAATGTACTCTCTGGTACAGTCAGACCTAAAAATGGTCTCCTTTGAAGTAAAAATAAAACCTGGAACCCTAGCTAACACGGGAATGTTCGGGAAATACTCTAAGGCTATTTTCCTACTGTTAAGTGACAAAATTTCAAGCCCCCATAAAGCTTGAGATCACTGCTGCCTACACAGAACTGTTCACAAAAACCTATACAAGCATGTTAATAGTGGCATACAGGCAGCTGTATTCACCGGGAATAAGTACAGAACTAACTAAAAAAACTAGCCACCCCAGTGGAATCACAACATCAATAGACTGTATAACAGAAGGAAGAAAATCATGGAAAAACGTAGGGGGGATAGCACCCAGCAAGATAAAAGCAATTTAATCAAACTAAACAAACAACAGCTCAAAGGACAAATAAAGTCTTCCAAAGCCAAATCTGATGTAAATTTGGCCTCCCAGGCAAAGGAAAACCCCAAAGCATTCTATAGCTATGTCTGAAAATTCAAAGACAATGCACATTTGTCTGCACAGGTCATTGTTAATGGACCCATCAATACTCAGCCTGAAGATATAGTAAACCTATTGGCAGACAAATTCAGCTCTAACTTTATCTCTCTCTCCCTCTCAACCTTCCCTCAGGAAATGTCATGAAATATAACCCCCCCTGTTATCACTGGGGAACAGGTTCTCAATGCTTTCTCTAAGGCAAATAACATTGAATCAATGGACTAAGACAATATTTCAGGATGCCTTCTAATTAGCAAGAAACATGACCTATTATGCCCTCTGGAATCATTATTTAAACATAACCTCCAAACAGTCTTCATGCCTCATGAATGTAGAACAGCAACCATCATCCCTCTGCATAAATGTGGGCAGACCCTGCAAACTGCAGACCCTTAAGTCATGGAAAGAATTAACATGGAAATGATCAATAATCACATAGAACCTACAGGCACTGGACCCGACCCAGTTGGATTTCATCAAGGGAAGTTCATGTTTACTCAACTTGGTGGCCTTATTTGAAAAAGGTCACCAAAGCCATATATGGGGACAAAATGGTTCACACTGCCTACTGTGACCTAGCCAATACATTTGACACAATGCCCTGTGCATTTCTGACAAACTCAAGTGGTTAGGTATAATCCCTTACATCACCTGGTGGATAGCCAACTGATTCACAGACAGAACCCAGGAAGTTAGAATTGTGGAGTCCACCAATACAAAGAGGCTAGTCACAAGCAGAGTCCCTTAGGGATTAGTCCTGGGACTACTCCTTTTTGGCATCTACTTTCCTGAAGTCAAAGCCAACATCAAAGGCCTCTGGTAGACCAAATTTGCAGATAATTATAAATTAAGAGCAGTCATAGAATTCCCCAATTACACTAATGTTCTCCAGGAAGGGATGGCACAGACAAATAACTTGTGTCAGAGCCATGGTCTAAAACTAAATGCTAAGAAATGCATAATAGTATCCTTTGGGAAGTTATCCACCCCTGTTAGCTATCATACTGACAACACTCCCATAAAAGTCAAGCCAATAGTTAGGGATTTGGAGACACATTTAGAGAGTAATCTAGCCTTTGACCATCATATCACATGTCTACAGCACTGAGTAAATCATTCTATGCTGTGCAACTTATAAATAAAGGTATGGCATCTAAGTCCAAAGAAGGCATTGTTCACTGTATTCTGCAGTCATCAGGGTTAGCAGGTATTAGTAAGGTGGTGCAACAGGCTCGAAGTCCCAGAAACATTGGTAGGTTCATAGGTGTTTACTAGGTTATCGACCATAGGGCATTTTTAAGCCTAGCCATGCATCTCAAATCTCTGACAAGTTCTTATAAGTATAGGCAGGGGCTTGGGAGATTAAACATTTACAAGCGGTGACCTGGGAGATGAACCATTTACAGGATGCCTGCATCCATTAGAGACATAGGTGTCAAACCAGGGATGAATTTTCTGTTCTCCATCCAAATGCCCAAGTTACACTAGAATTGGTTTAGTGAGGAACTCTGCTTCACAAGGATGGGGAGCCTGTTCCAGAGATGGGGTAGTCTCTGAGATATATGCCTGTCTCTCCAGCAGGTCTTATTTATAACATAGTCTAGGTTTAAGTCTTTAGAACTGGTAATTCTGGTACTGTTTGTTGTGCAGATATGCAGGAGGTCCATGAGACTGGGGTCTGACAATGCCCTGTATGCCAGGGATAGATCTCCCCTCAATAGCCTGTAGGAGACTGAATACAGGGATAGGGCATTGAGGCAGTCTGTATAGGACAGAATTAGAGCAACCTACTTATAAGGACCAAACAACACAAGTATGAACAGTGTTCGGACTCCCAGAGGGGTTCCCAGTGGGACTGGATGTGCATCATGGTTCTTCTCTGAGTCCACTGCTCTTCACACTGGTGATGGACTACATTAGCAAGCATGTCAGAGGGAACAGATCAAAAAAGCTGCTGTATGGAGACGATGTGGCATTACATGCAAACTCTGAATAGCAACTTCAGAAAATGATAAGGGAAAATTGAGATAGTAGTATGTGATGGAAAAATACCAAAGTAACTGAAAAGTAAGGTGTACAAAACAGTGGTGCATCTAATACTACTGTATGGTACAGAAACCTGGGCAGTGAAGGCAGAGCTGTTGAGGAACCTATAGTTGATGAAGTATGAACACTAGGGTGCACACTGCAGAAGAGGTGAAAAATGATCATAGAGCTGAAGCCAAAGTTGTTCCAAAAGGTCAAAGAGAAAGACTACAGTGGTTCAGGCACATGCAGGAAAGCGGAAACTGATTTGGTGAAGTATATTTGGAAGAAACAGGAATAAGGCAAGAGGAAACTAGAACTATCAACAAAAAGAAGGCTGGATTATGTGAAAGAAGACTTGCGACAGGCATGACTGTCAAAGAAAGTAGGAGAGCGATACTGAGCTGAGAGAGTGAGATGGAGATGGTCGATGCTACACCTCAACACCAAGCAGAAAAACTGGAACAAGCATCAATACTTAGGGGGCACATTGCTTTTCTTTTCACGTTGCATTGCTGATTTACTTTTTTTAAAAAAAAAAACTTTGATCATCCATTTGAACCTAATTTAAGGAGCTGATTACCAAAATTTTAACACCAACATATTTGGTATTATATTCTCTTGCAAGCTTTCTCAGTAACAGTTTACTTGGATATGAATTGGAATGTAGATTCTGATAGGACACTTCTGTTCTTCTGTTCTATAGTACATTGGAAGCCTACAAGTACTAAAATGTTACTTTTCACCACAGGTAACCATCTGCATAATTTACTTTCCTTATAAGAAATGAGAACTTAGTAAGAGCTGCCAGCTTTTATAGTCCATGTACAAGACAACGACTAGTGTCTCATACAAAAGTTATTCTAGAATGGATAATATGTGAGCGGATCAGGATGTGAAAATGGAAATGAAATATTGTAACATTAGATGAAAATCTAAAGTGGTTCTGTTTTTGTGTTTGTTTTGTATTCAAGCTCACTTATGTAACAAAGGAAATTGAATTTATTGTTAAGCATTATTAGATGATGCTCCTTTTGGACCCGGTGTTAAACAAAGCTTTTTCTGACAGTCTTATTATTTAATTTCGGTAGGTCAAAACTTGAAAGATAGGCTTGAATCCAGTTACTTAAGGGAAAAAATAGACCACGGTGAAATCTTCATTTAAAGACATTTTTTCCTGCATACATGGTAGGGCTTGCAGGTGTATAACTATCTGGATTTCTTGAACAATAAATGAGATATAATTTGAGACTGAATATTGTTTAATTCCATGCCTAAGTGTATGATAGATATTATGATTTGTTCATATATCTTGTTTTACACTAGGAAAGTATTTGTCGAGTAAAGATGACAGTATTAGCACATCTGAAAGATTAGGCAAGTTAGTAGAGTGGGACAACGTTTTTTAGTATATGTGGCAGATCAGTCATCTTTTATTTATTTTTAAATGAAAATTGTTAGAGAACATCACTGAAATATGCTACTGTATGAAGGAAGTACTGCATAAGCAACAACTTAAAAGTTATGAGTATTTTAAAAATGCAACACTACAGCTGCTAAAGAGTTAGAGAGATATGCTCTGGTAAGCATAAAGGAGTAGGCTGTGTGAGTTTGATTTCATACTATTTTAGCCTTGGAAGAGTTTTCTGAAGCTTGAGGCACTAGGTGTTTGTATGTTACTTCAGTGAGGATTAGTATTTACAGAATCTCTGCCTCTGGATCAGTATTGTGTTTGACTGTTGTTAACGGGGATTCAGGATGTATACTGCACTATGGGTTTAAGAACAGAAGTTACGGGTGAATAATGTGAAATGGGTAGAATAGGTAGAGAGACTAAAGAAGTATATCCTCAGTCTTTAGTTTTCTTTTTTAGTACTGGTTATGGCATCGTGACTCCATTAAAGAAAAGTATTTTTCAGATGTGTGGGGGCTCAAGTAGTCTTTTCGTCTGTGCAGATGAATGTAAGTTAAACCTGGTGATAAGGGAACATTATTACTGATACTCTTGGAATGCTATTAGTCAGTCTGACACAATGGGAGGGTTATGCCTATGAGTCCAAGCTGGTTATGGTATTGATGGGAAAACGTATGGGAGCTGGGTGGAAGCTGTGAATAGATGGTAGTGAAGTAAATATCTGTTTGTAACGGCTATGAAGCAGAGGAGAATCCTGAGGAGAATAGTGATGGTGTTCTTTGACAAGCAGGTGAGCATGCTGTTGTGTTAAACAGGTATAATTAAAAACAATAATCCCATTAGTAATGCACATTACATTATTGCATGAATCTGAGAGAGTAGCAGAGAGGATATAACTGGTTTCTGTGCAGATGGAGGGGGGTCCATAATGGTAATGTGCATAAGTTAGTTAGCAGAAAATTATGGGACTGGGTTTATCCAATTTCAAATAAAATAGGACTGCAGCCAATACGGATAGAAGGATGAAGCATGTCAGTAGTTATTCCCACATTACTGGAAAGGGGCAGAGCATTTTGGAATAAGCGAAAAGAAGGTTCTGGATTATCCAGAAAAGGATGGTGTGATTTGGTCTGACTTCAGGTATGTAACCTTGTATAGATGATTAAATGCTTAAGTACTGGAAAGAGGGAAGATTGATTGAATAGAAATACTACGGATTCCGGATGAGCAGGGAGAAGTAGCAAGTATATTGAGCTTTGAAGAGATACAGGTCAGGGTTGGGTTTCCTGTTAAGGCCTGGCTGTCATTTCAAAGATTAGGAACAGGAGGGATGGCAGCTGTTGGAGATGCAGATTTCATGTCATTGATCATTCACACATTTGTGGGAGTGTGCATAGCAAAAAGGCCTCTTTAGGTTAGTACAGTGGATTTAGTTTAATGTTTATGGGTGATGCACATTTAGTGGACTGTGGACTCGTATCTGATGCTTTGGGTGAGGATATGTATGGGATTAGAAAAAAGTTAGCTTGGGCTATAGGTCACTGTAAGCTGGGTAAAAAAACAGTGAGTCTATAGAAAGTAGAAGTATGACAGGACTATAACGACAGATTGATATTAATACAGGCTTGTGCAGTCATAGTTAGTGAGATGGCATCTAGTTATTGCTAGACTCTATTACAGAAGCTTAAATTACTTCTACATATAAGGCAGCAATGCATTTTACTTAATGTCACTTCTGTGTTACTTCTCCATTTAAACAATTTTAATAGCCTCAGTCTTAAACTATCATCTCATGAGATTAATTTTATCAAAGCCATTTCCTCAAACACAATCTGTCAATTTTTCATGCTCTAAAGAAGGGCATTCCATCCCTAAATAATCCAAAATTACTATGTAATCTCTATTCATTGCTTGTTGTTGTCTTCCAGGTAGCAGCACTGAACATAAACCATGTCCAGATCAATGATTAAAAAAAAAAAGACCCTTTCTTTAAAATGCTTAACCCAGATAATAGCTATTATTTATATATGCACAACACTAGTTCTGGTGATAAGTCATAAAGAGGAACAATATCCCAATATAAATCATATATTAAAAACATTCTCCATACATATGCCCCCAAACAATAATGATCAAAAGACCACAAGCCAAGCTGGTTAATTGAATTATCTCATACTGTTCCTAACCATGGCATAGTTACCTTCCCTCACCAATAAAAACAAATTACTAAGCCTTAACAAGTCATACAGTTAGCATCATTGTATCGTGCTCATCCATTATAATACCAGGAAAAGTCAACATTAATCTTCTTACCCCCCCCCCCCGAAAAACAACATGGATGGATTTCATATTGATGTTGTCTTTAAACAATTAATGAACCGATATATCCCATTATATCTCAACTCAAAAATCAAGAAAGCACTTCAAATTATAACTTGTAATAGTAAATACTCATACCGCTATCTCTTTCAATTTAGTCCTCCCCCACTCTTATTGATAACTCTCAGCAAATTCTTTCTTGGCACTTCACCCTTATAATTACTCAAAGAAAAGATCTTCCATTTCAGATCTCAAAACAACACCTCCGAAGTGAAATATCACCTTAATTCCATTGACTGCTCCCCTGTTCTTCAAAATTCATATTTTGAGATTTCTTATAGCAGCCTAAAATTGATTTCTCTTTTGTTGTTGTGCAAAACTGTCCACTTAATTAAAAGCCTTATCAAACCCCAGATAAATAACTGACTTTTCCCCAAGATAAATGCTCTACTTAAACTCAGAGACTGTGTGCAACTTCAATGAGAAAAAAAAATTGTTTAGGATCACAAATGCATTTTTCAGAGCTTAGCAATCTTCCCTTCTGGGTGATACAAACTGTTCTGGAAACAATTTAAACTTATCACTGTATGCTAAAACTAATCTAACTTCATACATTGCAATACCATAAAGGTAAAGGGCCCTTTCCTGCCATGACGTCTTTAAACAATTCCCCTCCTTACCCAAAAATGATCTCACTTCCTCTTACAATTTCTGCGTCTCTTCTTCTACTATTTCAGGATAGAAGAAAACAAGTAAAGATAAAACTCTGGAATTCAGTTATGCATGATGTCCCTTAAGGCAATGACATCTTGCATTCCAAGTTCTTCTTTAGAGTACCTAGTCACTCCCTTCACTTCTTACTTAATTTACATATATTGCAAAATATTTCCTCCCTCCATCTGAAAAAAAAAATGAAATAATAAAGCCGCTTTAAAATAACCCAGACTTTCTCAGGCCATTTATAATTCTGTCTGCCTTAGGGTGACTCCTTGAAAACATTGTCTATTTCCAATGTTCTTCCTTTATTCAACAGTACCACCTCCTTTCTAATATGGTTATACATTTTGGTATGGTTTCTAAACTGGTAGGACCACAGAGAATCGAAACACCAAGGCTGTATAGAACGAATCCAAAAAATACCACACAGTTGAGAAAGAAATACACCTTTATCACAAGACAAAGCTTTCAGGTTCACACCCTTCTTCAATGCTTAGCATTGAAGAAGGGTGTGAACCTGAAAGCTTTGTCTTGTGATAAAGGACCACAGAGAATGCCAATCTTGACCCTTTCTTATGATATACTAATTTTTATGTCTTCGGAAAGGTTGACAGGCTGGTGTTCTCAGCTTCAGGGTCATAAAACTATCTCAGATTTCTTCCTATCACTTATGAGATCACTGAGCCTCTCCCCTTCTTGATTTACTGCTTGCTTGTTGTTGATGTTAGGAAAAGAAACATTAATGTAAGAATGCTGTTTAGCTTAAGTCAAAAAATGCCATCACACTCTTGGTTACCTATCTTCATGGTTACTTTATTGTAGACAGATGAGCTCAGCTGAGAACACCAGTCTGTCAACCCTTTCAGTTCTTCCCACCTCTAATTATTTTACAGGTAGGCACGTTCCAGCTAGGAACCCCCTAACATACTGGGTTGTGTCATTGAGATAATTATTATGGATCTGGGAAATCAGTGGTGTTTTATTCACTGACCTCAACAAACCTTTGACTTAGTGAACTAGAAAGTCCTTCACAACCCCCTCTCTCTCTTATCTATAGGTATAACTGATAAAGCTACAAAGCTGTTCAAGCAGTTCCTTAAAAAAATATTGCTTAGTCAAGGACGGCTACCTATCTTTGACTCTACCCCCATTCATAAAAGGCTCCATTAATGGTCAATACTCTTTCCTTTTCTATTCTTTATTTTTGTATATGGACTTATTTCTGAGCTATCTCCAATATTGGTCCTCTTATATGTAGATAATGTGATCATTTATACACCCCTCTTAGTAAATAAAAAAAATCGCCTTGAAAAGGACTTTTTCCACACCTCCTAGCAGTGTAACAATATGTACCTCATAATTAAAAAGAAAACAATGTTGTTTGACAGCCAACAATAACTAGTTTTAGCACTGATTGAGTGTAAACTAGATACAAAATCATGTAGCATGGGGTTTGGCTTGATTCAAAAGTAGAATGTCAAAAATATATTATAGCAATTAATGCCAAAATTAATAAAAGTTGATTATGCACCTGGAATGTTCACATTTCATGGCTCATGAATGTAGGACAGCTATAAGAAAAGGGATTGTACTTTCATAGTTTGAATACAACTTTCTCCTTAAAATAACAGCCTCTATGACAAATCTCCATTCTTTACAAATAATAGATTACAAAATCTAAAAGTTTTTCATTCCTGCCCTTCATTATGCACACCCTTCATTATGAACACCCCTTAGCCAAAGCCAATACACTTTTTTCTAGCAAAGAGATTACCTACTCCTGCCTTCACTGCTTTACAAAGTCCTTAATTTGAAAACCTTCCACCTTTTCTCCAACAGGATTATGTTAAGAACTTCTCCCCGCAATCTAACTCAACACTTTATTTCTGTGAAGCCCCATAGTAACCTTTCTTATAGTAATTACAGCTTCTATATACTTGCTTACTCAGTCTGAAATACCTTTGCTGCCTCTCTGATGAGTAAGGAATGCTATCCAGCCTTTTGTAAAGCCCTTAAAATAGCTATTTGAATCAGACCAATGTGAATGCTTCTGAGATTACTACCCTTTCCTCATAAGTTATTATCTGCATTTCTCCTCCTCCTCTTCACAATATTTACATATATCTCTTCTTCCAAAACATATGTTTAAAACTTTTCTACTATTAAAAAACACAAATTCACCAGTAGGACTAGTAGACACAAGTTTATTTTTCAGGTAAAGCGCTTTCATCAAAGTAAAATTGACTTCCTCAGAACAATATACAGTCATGTGGATTTAAATGTGTTACACTGTCACAGGATAGGTGAGGAATCCCACCAGTCAAACAAAAGATCTCTTGAATAAATTAATGCCTTAAAGGCATTCACTATAAACACTAAAAATACAATAAAATACATTTCTGTAAAAAAATTATATAAAATTAAACCCCTTCCGCTTTTCTTTTAAAGCAGGCAAGATAGATATAAAATCATTTAATCCTGGACACAGATTAGCTGCCAAATGAAGCTGCCACATCAGTTCCCTCTTGTTTAAAGTGTTTTTCCAGTTGCCACCCCTGGGGTTTATTTCAATGGTATCTAATATCCCAAACTTGAATCCAGAGAAATTAACACATATTTTACTATGCCTAAATAAGGCATTAGTTTCTTTGGAATTCTTAATATCATATAAGTGTTCATATATCCTGGACCTGAAAGCCCTCTCAGTTTTCCCAACATAAAACCCTGGGCAGGAATTACACTTTGCCAGATAAACTATTTTGCTAGTCTGACAGTTACCTTTTTTGAAAAACAGTGTGTCCTGGTTGATATTATCAAGTTTCAAACTAGCAGCCAATAGTATATATCTACACTGTGTACAACAACCACAGGCTTTGGTGAATTCATTCATTTTTTCACTACTATTGTTCATGTTACCCTCCAAGGTAAGTTTCAAATTGCGGCCCACTTTAGTACAAAAAATAGGCTGTTCACCCACTGCTTGTAAAATATTAGGGTCACCTCAAAAAATGTTCCAATTCTTACAAAGTATATTTCTAATGTCATTATAATGTGTACTATATTGCACCACACATGCCTGGGAGAAGTTATGGATAGAACTCTCTGTTGTTTCACAATTTTTGGTTTTAGAAAGACCTCTACCTAGTAGGGGTTCATATTTAGAACCCCACTCTCTCAAAATCTCTTGTAAAATACCCTCTACAAATTTTAGTGGATAATCTCTCTCCAGAAACATGTTCCTCAGGTCACTGAATTCCTTAATGACGTCCTCAAGATGGGAACTCATTCTAGAAATTCTGATTGCCTGTCCCTTAACAATACTTTTTTTCTGGTATAGTGGGTGATGACTTTGGAAATGGAGGTAGGAATTACAAAAAGTTTTCTTTCTATACATCTTGGATCTAAAACAACACACATCTTTAATGATGGTGGTATCAAGATAGTGAATTTCTTTCTCATTACACTCATAAGTAAATTTCAAATAATGGGTAGTGCCATTTAGATATTCAACAAAACCAGTAATACTTTCCTTAGTACCCTTCCATAAAATAAAAATATCGTCCAGGTACCTGCTCTAAAACAAAATATCCAAATGAAACCTATTTACAAAAATAAACTCTTTCTCCCACCCTAATAAAACAAGGTTTGCATAAATGGGGGCACAAGCTGCCCCCATACCAACTCCTTTGGTTTGTTGGAAATATTGCCCTTCAAAAAAAATACAGTTGTTATCTAAAATCAAGGCCATAATTTCACAAACAAGTTGTACACGCTCCGGAGATAAACTAGAATGATCAAACAGCATATTTTCAAAATAATCCAAACCTTCCTCTCTAGGAATATAGGAGAATAAATCTTGTACATCTATTGTCAAAAAAAATCAGATCAGGATTCCATAAATCTTGCTTAATCTGTCCCAAAAAAATCCCAAGAATCATTCACAAGATGTGGCATACTCTCAAGTACATGCTTAACCATCTGATCCACAAAGACTGCCAAATTGTGTGTTTTAGACCCCCTGCTGCCACAATAGGCCTAAATGGAGGTGACAAAACATCTTTGTGGATCTTAGGGATGCCAAATATACTTGGTACCTTGGGAAAATTATTTAATAGAAAAGAGTAAACTTCCTGGCTGATCCTTTGTTCTAGTAAATATTCTTCCAAAAATCCATCAATACAAAGGAAATATTAAACTTATTCTTGGATACCTGCAAATAGCTTTCCTCCTGAAACAAAATACGTTGAATAAGATTTTTATAGTCTTCACTAGAACTGCTTGTTATTAGCTCAAAGTTGGTACAACTCTTGTTTAACCACATTCTCAAAACTAGCTACCAAAGGGTGCAAGGGAGGGTTGAACACACTATTTTTTCTCAAGGCCATAGATTTATGCTCAATATTACCAATATTGTTTTTAGGAAACAGCGATCGAAAATTAATTTTCCTAGTAAACAGGTGAATATCAAGTAATACTTCCACTATATCTGGTGTCTTAGCAGGAACAAATTTAAACCCTTTAGAAAAAAGTGAGGAAATATTCTTCAGAAATAACTCTGTCTGTATAGTTGTAAATATTAAATCCTTTAGAGGTACAGATGATATCAGAATGGAAGGAATTCCCATCTAATAGCTGCCCCTGCCTCTTCCCTTGTGGTATGAACCGCTGCGGGCAGGGTGATCGTAATTGTAATATTGTTGGACTCCTAGTTGTCTGTTCACTATTCTTTCCGAGCGACTTAGGGTGGGGAAAATCCTCTTCTACATGAAAACCTTCATTAAATGGTTGCTCAAAGGGAGTGGTATTCCCAGTAACCTCTGAATAACCATCTGAAAAACCTCCACCTCTTTGAAAATTGAAACTCCCTGGCACATTTTCTTGACCATAACTATCAATAAAAAGCCTGTCTGTGGGGTATACTGTATTGGATTTGTATTGTTGAACATCCCTATTAAGTTTCCTTTTCTTTTTCTGAAATTGTATGTTACACTTTTTTTCAACCCTCTCAAGGACTTTGGAATACAATTCCTCATACTGAGGAAATAGTAAATCTTCCAAAATGTCTTTGTTAAGTATTTCCACTTCTTTAAGTAATTTAACCTTTATTTGTTCCTGAAAAAACAACACTTTGTTAAGCAATTCAATACCCCATTTATCAACCAGGTTAGTGAAATCTTGCACCATATCCATGTTGTAGTATAACCCAAAGGGGAATTTAAAAACACATAGTCCCTGAGGAATCATCTTCAATTTAATACATTCATTAAAATAAAACATTTCCATCTGCAAAGTCTTGAGTTTGTAAAGTTTTTTCTCAAACCCAAAAATCATGTCTCTGATGGATATATAGTTCTTATCTTGTTTCCTTTTCGGCTCACTGTGACTTTCGCCCCAGTTGCCTCCTGAAAAATTAAACTTTTGATTTAAAAAAACATGTAACTTAGCCTCTCCCAAGGCCTTAGGTGAACTGGAAACAACAACAGAAGGACCACTTTGTCTATTAGAAGCCGAAACTTCAGCTTCAAACCTCCCCTTGTGTATAGAATGACACACAGTACCTGTTTTACTGTTCCCAGTCCTGGATAATGAATCCGGTGCACTCACCTGTATAGTCTCCACATCCTTTCCAAAATATACCACTCCATTGGTATTTGAATGCTCCAAACCAGAATTTACTGTAGAAACCTGATTTTTATCTGGTTGTTGTTTCGGCTTTTCCCGGTTAGGGGTCGCCACAGCAGAACTCCGGTCCACTAATGATTGGTAGTTGATTTTTACATGCCGAGTAACCAGCCCTGATGCACAACCTTCAACGAAGGTATGCCCATTCACGCATGTCTCCACGCAGAAGGCGCTCTAACTGAGAATCGAACCGAACAGCGTCTTACTGTGAGGCGACAACGCTACAGCAGCACCACCACCACCAAAAAACGCTCCAAAGTAACAGCAGGCTGTTCAGAATGAACAACGGCTTCAATGATGACATCATGGTGCCCTCTACCTGAATGCTCGCAATTTCCATCCACATTAACCGTTTGACTGCCAGAAACACTTG
The DNA here is from genome assembly GCF_019279795.1 of Protopterus annectens. Classification (NCBI taxonomy): domain Eukaryota; kingdom Metazoa; phylum Chordata; order Ceratodontiformes; family Protopteridae; genus Protopterus; species Protopterus annectens. Next base: position 277,796,690 of record NC_056740.1, read on the forward strand.
AAATTCCCTCAGAGCTTCCCTTAGCATCAGGGCCAAGCTCCGTAGACCAACACAAAGTCATTTTTGAAGAAAAAAGCTCGATAAAATGAGCCAACTCACTTCTGAGTTCTGCCACATCTTTTTTAAGTTCTAGAATCTCTATAGACTGCCCAAATCCAACATCCGCAGGCAGGCCTATAGAATCCAGAGAGTCCATCAGTCCAAAGCTACAAAACTGAACTGAAACCAAATAATTGTCGCAAACTGGTGAAAATAAATTCCTCATTTCCCATTTCCTACTTTTATTCTGCCTGAGATGTATTGCTTTTTCAGTTAGAAACAAATTAATCAGGAAAAAAAAATGCTATATATATATATATATATATATATATATCACTTGCTGGGTACATGTTCTACTTATTTTCTTTTCATGATTTTGATACATTCTGTTCATAAATTAGAGTTAAATTAGTTTGTTCTTTTAGTGAAATGAATTGCTAGGTTTTGGTAAATGTACTGCTTTTGATTTTGTCCTTTGACAAGGTATGCATGTGCATTAATTTTCCCTTCTTTCTGCAATTTTTACCTAGCTTCTTAATTACACTTATACTATGTACATTTTTTTCTCCATACCACATTTTTGCTGAGAATATACTCTGAGTATGTACTTTTGGAAAGGGTCCAAAAAATGGTTCTGACTCATTAGTGCCCTGCCCCAGTTAACAACATCACATACATAAATAAATAAATAAACAAATAAATAAATAAATAAATAAAGGATTTAGATGTGGTTTGAAAAAAATAATAAAAAGAGGTCTGCAGAAAGTTTTGGAAGACAAAGTTGGGGGATGGGAATGCCGTGGGAATTATAGCTTTGAGTGCAAGGAGACCAGCATAAAATAAGGGGTTCAGTGGAAATGGGGAAAAGATAAGATGGAATTATAGGCTCTAGCAGAAAATTACTTAGTGTGTGAAAATGTTTGCTGTAGGAACTTGTCTAATTTTAGAAAGTATGGTGATGTGGATATAAGGACTGGTGATACGTGTTTACTAGTGACTGGATGGTAGTAGGGTAGAAATGTCGCCACTGTGAATAGTAGGGACGGGACTAGCATTGCACAGGATACATTGTTATCCTTTATGCAGTGCAATGCAGTATACATGTGAAGGCTGGTAGTCATTACGTGGAGTGTTCAGCTATAATACACTTAATATTAGGAGATGCTTACTTACCACACACTGTTGCTGCATGAATACATAATTACTGTTTTACCTACAATTATCCTCTTGTCTTTTATTATTGCCTAATGTGAAGGAGTTTGTAATGTACTAAAACTTTTGACTGTTTCTATAGTCTGGTGTATATTGCTGTTCACTGTTATTATGCAATACTTTTTATATAACAGAATTTTTAATAAAAAAGTGTTGAGAGAACTGTGATTTAATGCAAGTTCTATGTCAGAGACCTGCTGATTGATTTATTAGCTATTTTTGATTAGATTTCTGTATAGCTTATCTCTTATAACCTGCACTGCGCTACCCACACCCAGAATCTTTTATTCAAGACCCTGAGAGGTGTGGAAAGCCCAGAAGTGAGAGAAACAAGCTGTGCTGATCCTGGTGTTCTCCAGACATTCCAAACAGTATTCTTCATCAAAAGGAGAAAAAAAGGCTGTTTTGAGCTGTGCTGAGTTCACTGCCACCATTGGATTCACTCAGTAGGGGGTTGTAAGAGCTTTTTCCCTCATAAAAAACTACTAAATTTACACAATTTAGTAACTTGAGTACAAGTAAACATACCACATGTTTCAGCTACATCTGACTAGGATATCTGGACACCCAAACCCAAGTAACTCTGCAAGCCCTTATGCCTTAGTAGTAAGTTCATCTAACCCCTAAATTCTAAACAAACATAACTCCAAGCACTTAGAACCATCCCAGCCCCTGAGTTACTACATGTCAAAACTATGGACCAGCATTTTCCCACATTTCTGTAGCCAGTATGACAGAGATAGGTATCTTGAGACAATAAAAAAAATTGCCTCATACTGACAGATGACCACCTATTGCTTAAACTTAAACAACACAGTGTGTGAGAAATGCATGTATATATTGTCATTGCAGGTAAAAATCTTACACACAGACAACTCTGACATCAACATCATCAACAGTACACCACATACTACACCTTACTATGTCCAACATAATACACAAAATCCTTCATATGCTGAGGTTCTAAATTACCTTACCTTAGACTCAAATGCCTCCAGGCACTAAAAACCAGACATCTACCCAACCAAACATTCTATTCATTGATGACTCCATTGTAAGGCATACTGATGCACCTCTTACCAGGATGAGTGAAGAAAGAGTGACGGTTAGTTGCTTCTCTGGTGCCACAATCCAGAAGATCATATAGTTACTCAGGCCTTTGAACAACAGGTACAGGTATGATCTGTCATTTTTTTTTTCTTTTTGCCATAGTTGTGTGATCACGGAGATAGTATATAATATATTTCAGGATATATTTCTTGGGGAGAAGGTATTCTATGAAATGAGGTTTAAGTGAAACAGGTTCGACCATATGAGTTTCATTGAAATAAATTTTCAGTGGTATGACATAGACCCCTCGCAGAGGATGCCATTGCTCTGGAACAGACCCCTCATTCATGAAAAACCAAATTCATCACAGTCCAAATTTAAGCAAAACATGAATTTATGGCTGGGAAATAGAAACTTTATCCCAGGGCTCTCTTCTGTACTACTGATGGACAAAAACAGCTTCTAAATGTTTTTAATCTATACTTGGGGCTGTACAAAATACCTATGGTATGACCCTAATTATTATCACTAGAGCTAATAAAAATATAGTCCATGAAGGGGTAAGATTAATCCAAACACTAAATGGAATAGGTGATTCCAAGCACCAAACAGGAAATTTATATAAGCTTAAAATGTCCTACAAAGCCAATTAACATTGTACGGACTGATGAACCTACAGGAAAATAACTGAAAATTGCACTAGCTGCATTTTCATGGTAGACAGTTCTTTGCACAAATTGGTAATGTTAATACAATAGAAAAATTCTACTTTTGAACATGGTACATTAGGTTATTCTAATATTTCATGCACACCCATCCATCCAGAACCCCTTTTCCTCATTTTTGCACATGGAGTTGGGGTGTCACATCAACAGTAACAATCATCCAGAGCCAATAATCCCACTGTTGGGTGGCTAGCCCTGCTGTTTACTTGTCTAATCTATTTTGAACCCATGTCACATTTTCTCCAGACTTTTGCATTCAGTAAAAAAACTCAAAAATCAACAAATCGGTAAAAAAGCTAAATACATTTTCAATAAAAACATGTCCCCTTTTAACTCACAGCAAACACACAAGGGTATATAAATTTTCCAAAAGGAAGTCTACTTCTTTAAATAGGAGCACTTGCCCAAACTGAAGGATGCACCCATAGGTATTAACTGTTCTAACCTTAAGGTTAACTATGTTAATAGGCATGTGTGAGTCTGTATTCTTATATATGCACAGTTTGCTATCTGTTCTTATCATATCTCTATTTCATATGGGTTTCTTTCTTTAAATACTGCATATAGGTTCATAGGTTAACAGTTAGTTCATTGTCAGAGAACTATGCCATATATCATAGCTTTATTATACAGAGCATAGTTGTAACTATAAAATGACAGAACTGTTGTTATGCAAGAAGTGGTAATGATGTATTACTGAAAATTAATGCAGTACATTGAAATTTAACAAACAGCAAACTATATGTACTATGTTTATATGCCTTATGCGTTTATTTTCTACTCAGCATAAGCTACACACATTCACTGTTGACACAACTTCAGAATCCTGCAATTTTGCCAGATTTTAATGAGAAGAATAGACAGTGTCTTCTTTCAGGGAATGATGTCCGCAGAACTAATGATTGATTGTGGGTTTATTCATGGCTTGTTCTTGATTCTTTGTTGTTAAAATGTCTCAGTTTTTTCTTGACTGATTGATACACAGCAGGATCAGAGGCAGACTGAGCAAAGCTACACGATGAAATCATTTCAGCTCTCAAACCTAGCATTAGAGCTTCCATAACCTTATTATGTTAAAGTAAAGATTTCAACAGTGTGTTAGCATAGGTTTGTGTGCGTGCGTGTGCATGTGCTTACGTGTGTGTGTGTGTGCACGTGTGCCTGCACGTGTGTGTGTGCATGCGTGTGTGTGTGCGTGCATGTGTACGTGCGTGTGTGCGCGTGTGTTGTGTGTGTGTGTGTGTGCATGTGTGTGTGCTTATGTGCATGTGTGCGTGTGCACGTGTGAGCTTGTGTATGCGTGTGCGTGCATGTGCACGTGTGTGTGCATGTGTGCGTGTGTCTGTACATGTGTGTGTACTTGTGTGTGTGTGTGTGTGTGTGTGTGTGTGTGTGCATGTGTGTGTGTGCATGCATGCATGTGTTCATGTGTGTATGTGCATGTGTGTGTGTGCATGTGTGCGTGCATGTATGTGCATGTGTGTCTGTACGTGTGTGCTTGTGTGCATGTGTGCTTGTGTGTGTGTGTGTGTGTGTGTGTGTGTGCGTGCATGTGTGCATGTGCGTGTGTGCTTGCGTGCATGCGTGTGTGTTTGTGCATGCGCACGTTTGTGCGCGCACGTGTCTGTGTGTGCATGTGCGTGTGTCTCTGTGTATTTATGTATAAGACATAAATGATGAATCACTGCATATGTGAAATCCAAGGAACAGACAGTCCATTGCCATTTGCTAAATAACAGATGTTGATGACAACCTCAGCATTAGTCAGTTATTCTGAAACAGTCTCTTACATATGTCAATACTCAAGAACTTCTTGGAAGGTACTTTTATTTTCCATTGTTGCCATGCTTGTGACAAGCCAGTTTTATGTTTTCCCTACCCCATTATGTATTCAAATGTATCTTATACTCTTGTTAAGGTTTAATGTACAATCTCTAATACTAGCTTGGTAATGACCTTAAAGTCTATCTGTATGTGAACATCATTGTATTTTTAGCATTAAAATATGGGTGTAGCCACACCATTTTGCTTTTGGACAATACCTTGGCATTTTCTGCAGTATTTTCAACTTGGTCTCTACTTTACAGTTATGGCATAAGCCACTGACATTCAAAAGATTACAGCTTTGGGGTCTAAGCTTCAATCCTGACCTTTGGATACTGCCTGTGTGGACTCAGTATGTTGTGTCCATCTATATGGCTTTTCTCTGCACACTCTGGTTTCCTTCTAATCTCCCCCCCCCCCTGCACACACAAACAAATATTACCATGGAGTTACAGCAGTCAGGTTTCTTCAATGGCAGTATGTGCTAACTTTGACAATCAGACACTAAAACTTATGAATCTATAGCTCAGGCCAAGAGGATAGAGGTAAATGCAACATATTAATTTATTTGCATTTGTTGACCAGGACAGAGCACTGATCAAAACTGATCATTTTTGGTTTCATTCTGGGATGATATACCACCAAGACAGGAGCAGTGCAAACTCGTGCAAAGATGCTCTCCTTGTAAAATGAATTTAGTGTGAAAAGAAGATAATTAACATAGATTAAGAATGACTAACATACAGTCAAAAAGTTAGAGTGACCAGTTACTTAGTGAATGAACTAAATCATGTACAATATTGTAAATAATAACATTACAATTACGTATATATTTACAAAACCAAATAGCAGGAATAGGCAGTGAGAATAGGGATGAGAGGATGCATTCCAAGATATTAACAAGGTTAGGGTGTGAGGTTAGTGTAGGACATGAGAAAAAGGGTACATACATATATTCCTCCATCCATCCTCATCCCCTTTTTTCCATTTTGCATATGGGGTCAGGGTAACACTTCCTCAGTGGCAATCATCTTGTGCCAAGATTTATGGTAGTTCACTCACACCACTCACTCTTGCACACACTTATCTACAGCCATTTTAGAGTTCCCATTCCACCTACTGCATGTCTTTGGAATGTGGGAGTAAACCAGAGCACTCAGTAGAAACCCACATGACCACAGGGAGGACATGCAGACTCCGCACAGAAGGCACCCCAGCTGAGAATCAAACTGTAGAACCTCTTGCTGTAAGGCAGCAATGCAAACCTCTGCACCACCGTGGTTATATAAATGTATGTATGTATGTATGTATGTGTATGTGTATATATATATATATATATATATATATATATATATATATGTATATATATATATATATATATATATATATAAAGAGAGAGAGAGAGATAGCTATATATATATGAATATGATCATTGGATCACAGGAAGTTAATAAGCTATTGGCCCTGAGGCCCTTACAAGGCTAGCTGAGAATTTAGTCCATGTTTTGACAAATCAGCACCAGATGCCCCTGTCCAGCAGGGGCACAGCTGGACTCCCAGGGGTGTATTTTCTGTTCCCCATCCAGTTATCCAGGTTGTACTTAAAAAGGATAATGAGGTAGTCTGCTTCACGTGGAGAAGGAGTCTATTCCACAGAAGGGGGAGTTTCTGGGACACACATCTGTCCCTCCAAAAAGTCCTATTGATGTCACAGACCAGGTTGAGGTCACTCGTGTGGGTTACTTGAGTGGAGCTTGACTTGTGTATATGCAGCAGTCCCATCAAGGCAGGGTCTGAGATTGCTTTGTATGCCAGACAGAGGTCACCTCTGAGGAGTCTGTATGAGACTGAGTAAAGGGACAGGGCTTTTAGTTTATCTGTGTAGGGTAAATATTTGAGGCTCTGGATTCTCCTGGTGAGGAACCTCTGTGGTCTCTCCAGCTGCTGCATGTGCTTTGTGAGGTACATGCTGAAAGGGGATTGTACTCAATAATGGGTCTTATAAGGGAAGAATACAGGGATGTTATGACCTCCTTGTAGCTGGATGAGATACCCTTCCTAATGAGGTAGGCCACGTAGAAAACTTTCAGTACAATGGAGGCAATATGGTAGTTAAATGTCAGGCTGCTATCAACCTGCGTGCCCAAGTCCCTCACAACTGATTGTCATGCTTAGGATCTTGTTATTAATGTGAAAATTTCTGGAGACATCACTCTCCCCAAAGGGGGTGATGATGCATGTTTTGCCATTTAGATTTAAGCCAAGTTTCCTGCACCAGTTATTTTTTTGGGTGAGACCCTCTTGGAGGATGTCACATCACTAGGGTAACTGATGATAGCAGCCAGCTTGCAGTCATCTGCAGACTTGATTAGCCATAGCCCATTGGTTTTGGCCTGCACCTCAGAAAAGTATATCCCAAACAACAGAGGCCCCAAAACTGATCCCTGGGGTATGCTGCTTGTTACCGGTCTACTGCTTGAGGTGGCTTCCCCTATTTTAACTAGGTGAGTTCTATCAGTGAGCCAGTTTGCTTCCCATCTGGTGACATATGGATTGATGCCAATTGAGAGTTTATCTATTATATATGAGTAAGGAATAATATCAAAGGCTTTGACCAGGTCAAGGTAGGTGGTGCGCACTATCTTCCTCTCGTCCATGGCTTTGTTGTCTCAAAGAATTCAAACATACTTAACAGGCATGACCTCCCCTTGATGAAACCAAACTGTGTGAGATCAAGTGTTTGCAGGTTGCGAATATCTTTGTTAATAAGGTCCATGATAATTCATTCTATGGCCTTGCAGATCAGGCTAATTAGGTGTATGGGTCTATAATTTCCTGGATCAGTGGATGCCCCACCTTTGTGTAAAGGGATGACAGTGGCTGTCCTTCACTTGGCTGGGACAAAGCTGGTAATCAGGCTTTGGTTCAATAGGGTGCATAATGGTGCTGCAAGTTCAAGCCTGAGTTCATGTAGGATGCAGCCTGGTGTGTTATCGGGTCACATGGAGGCTGTATGTTTTGCCTTTAAGAGGGCAGTGATGACATGATCCCTAGAGATTAGAGACCAGGTGCTGGGGATGTCCTGATTTAGTGATGGGGGGACAAGGGGGTGAAGTATTCACTGAACTTGTCTGCCAGCAGGTTGGCTATATATATGGAGTTTGTGTATGTGGTGTCCTTGACCACCAGTTCTGGGCAGATCTGAGTGCTTCTTTTGAGATTGCAGACATATGTGAAGAAGGCCTTATGACTGTCTTTAGTAGATGTGGCCAGTTTGGATTCAAAGTTTGGTTAGGAGGATTTCACTACTGCTCTTATTTGCTTGTTCAGGCTAAGGAGAGATTGCTTCCAATTAGACACCTGCTCTTTCTTGGTCCTGGACAGCATTTTTTTCCTTTAATTATAGAGTTTATTTATTTCAGATGTCCACTAGACAGGTTTACTCTTCCTTGTGAAGGATGATTTTTGTCCTGTTGGGTATTTCTGATTCAATGCAGCTATATAGATCCTCATATAGTACTTTGGTGTAGGTTTGGACATTTGTGCTAGTTGCTACGGAGAGGGAGGGGGCTGTGAAGCTGTTTATACCTTCCCTCAGCAGGTTGTAATCGGCTATGAAGAAGTTTTTTTGTTTGACCCTAGCTGCAGGGGTGGGGGGTGTCAGAGAACACGGTGACTTTGAAAGTGACTGCTTTGTGGTCAGATCTTACCAGGGAAGATGACACTGTAGGGATGCTGCAGTGGTACTCATGTTGGTTAATACCAAGTTCAAAATATCAGCTCTTGTGGGGGTGTTGACCAGCTGGTCCAAGGCATTTGCACTGATGAAATCAAGGAATCTCTGGGCATTTGTGTTTTGACATGAATAGTTCTTCCAATTTATTTATTTATTTTTTATTTATTTATTTTACATTTGTTGACCAGGCTAGTCTAGCTGGATATATGTCCATTTTCAGTAGAGGCCCAGGGAGAAAAGCTCCAGGTGATAAAAAAATGCAGTTTTAACATACATACAGAGACAGTGACATATACAATCAAGATTATGCTAACAAAGGCTGTACATAACAAAAAGGTTGAGACAAAGTTATATACAGTCCATATGCAGTATGGTACAAAGGTAAGGTACAGAAGTTATACTTGATTCACCAAGAGGACTTAAATTCAAAGTGTCTATTGGTTACAGTTCATGCTTTCAATGGTAGTAAGCAGTATTTAACTAATATAAAAAGTAGAATTTAAGAGATGATACAAAATAAAAGAGAAAGGATTAGTCAGGGTTACTAGAAGGGCATAACCAGTGTGATTTCAGGTGTCTTTTGAGTTTTTGTTTAAAGAGCGGCAAGGAAGGAAGTGATGTAAGATCATCAGGTGGTAGGTTCCAGTTTTTACCAGCTGTGGTAGAGAACAGTGAGTCCTCTGCCAAGTTGTTGGACTTATTTATGCTGACTAGTTGTTTATTAGAAGATCGTAATGAATTAAGATTTTTATACGGAATTATAAGGTTTGAAATTATAGGGGTGTTGTTTGGGTGATTTAGGATCTTGTGGGCTATGGTAAGTTGAGACAATTGTAGCAGGTTTTGTAGTTAAAGCCAGCCCAGCTGCTTTAGATTCAGAAAGTGATGGGTTCGGAAGGGATTGCCAGTGGCAAATCTGGTGATGTGATTATAAGAGTTGGCCAGTTTGAGAAGATTATTTTCAGACAGGTTAGTATATATATATGGGGGAGGCATGGAGAAGTGTAGAGATAAGATGGGAGTGGGCAATGGTAGATCTTGCTGCTGGTGTAAGGAATGGCTTAATCCTGTATAGGGACCTTATTTTTCCTTTGACTGTTTTTATAGTGTTATTAATATGGGTGTCAAAGTTGAGACTGTTATCTATTGTAATACCTAGGAGTTTGCTGGTAGAGTCAGGGGATATGAGGGTGCCATTATTAGATACAACTGAGAAATCAATGGGGGGGGGACTTGTGAGTAGGTGTAAAGAAGAGGAGCTTTGTTTTTTTTGGGATTGAGGAGGAGGCAACATTTTGAGAACCAGGTCTCCAATGTGTTAAATACTTTCTGAGTTAGGGATTGCAGTTCTGATGCAGAGTTGGCTGAACATATGAGCATTGAACCATCTGCATATTGTATGCAGGTAGCTTCAGGAATAGCTACATATAGATCCTTGATAAATATTGAGAATAAGAGAGGTCCTAGATGGAACCTTGAGGGACCCTGAGGATTACTGGTAGGTGGAAAGAAAAACTATTCTCCCAGAGCACTGCCTGCTGCCTTTTAGTAAGGTAGGAACTAAAGCATTGTATAGTCTGATTGCTAAGTGAAACAGATTCCAGGATATTTATAAGAAGAGTATGGTTTACCATAGCAAAGGCTTTTCAAAGATCAATAAAGAGTGTTGAAGAGAGAGCATTGTCATTACGGTTTCTATTAATGGAGTCAGTGAAGGATAGGAAGGCAGTAGTAGTACTGTGAAATGGTCTAAAGCCATGTTGGCTGTTAACTAGTAAGTTATGTTGAATTAAATGGTCAAGTAGCTGTTGATGAATGCATTTTTCCATTATTTTTGCTAAGGGTGATAGTAGGGCAATAGGCCAATAGTTAGAATATTAATTTGAGTTGCCCCCTTTATGTAATGGTATAATGTGAGAGATTTTCCAGATGTCAGGGATGGTACCCTCATTTATGGTTCTATTAATGAGGATGGATATAGTATATGCTACTAATTTGGCTGCTTTTTGCAAATATTCAGCTGGAATTTGGACAGCTGAAGGAGTACATAGCTTATGTTTTTGGATAAGCTTAAAGATGAATTTAGTAGAGATAGGTTTCAGGTGGAAAGTAGGGAGGAGATTAGGAGAGGAGGCAAGAAGGCTAGTGTTATCAGGGGATAGCTGACAGGCTAGAGATTGAATGGCCTCTGTAAAGAAGGTGTTGAAGGTATTAGCAGTTTGGATGGGAGTATTATGATTAGCATCATGTGGGGTTGGTGTACTAGAATGACCTGGGTGTAGTAGTCTATTGATACTCGCCCAGAACCTTTGTGGATTATTTTGGTTTGTTTGTTGCAGCTTGCTATAAAAGTTCTTTTTATCTGAGAGAATAGCCTTTTTTGTTACATTTCTCAAGTGTCTAAAAGTTTTCTGGTCGGTAAGATTTTTGGTAGCACGCCACTTAGACCAAGCTTTGTTTCTGACTAAGATTTGCTGTCTGGTTTCTATTGTGAGCCAGGGGGCTGGTATTGACTTGATTCTAATAGAGTGTTTTGGAGCATGCTGGTCAAGGATAGTCAAGAATTTTTCACTGAAGTATTTGACTGCCTCTTCAAGTGAGAGTGTTTTTAGAGGAGTCCAGTCACAATCATTCAACTCACTTTGAAATAGTACTGGGTTAAAATGTTTATTGGACCTTGAAGTTCTATAAGTCGGAGGTTGGGAAATATCACTTTTATGTCTGATAATGTAGGTCAAAGAGTGGTCGCTAATGTCATCTGGTAGGATTCCTACCTTATATGTTTGGAAATGGTTATTAATAAGAATCCAGTCTAAGGTACTATCTTTATTGTTTGGTTTGTTAAGTCTGGTAGAAGAGTTGATGATTTGAGTGAAGCTGTGGAGATTAATGTGAGAAATAGGATGTTCAGTGTTGACACACTTCCAATCAATATTAAAATCCCCTAGGATTATAGTTTCTTGTGGGAAAGTTGATGAGATCCAGCTGAGGATATCCTCAAGTGTGCTAGAATTATTGCCAGGAGGCAGATAGATACAAATGATATATAAGGATTTATTTGAGTTAAGCTGAATTTTGGAAATAAGGATTTCTGCCTTATTATCCTGAGGGGAATTATAAGGTGAAGTGGTAACTTGTAGGCTGTCTTTAAAAAGAATTGCTACTCCCCCTCCCTTATGCTTTTTTTGGTCTTGTCTCAGTATATTGTAACCTTGTGGGATAATTTCATTGTCTTGAGTTCTAGGTTTTAACCAGGTTTCTGTCAAACATAGTATATTGAATGAGTGAACATCTAGGAGTGCGTGAAGATGGAGAATTTTATTGTTTACGCTGAGGATATTGAGATGTGCTATCAGGAGTGATTTATGGGGTTTCTTGATGGTGAGTGGGGTAAAGGAGTTGGGATGAAAGGATTCAATTGTTGAGACATTGGTTGGGCCAGGATTAGGATGGATGTCTCCATCTTTTAAGGATTTTTTTTTTTAATCTAAGTATGGGATTATGTGTGTAGCTAAATAGATATCGAACTTTCCTGGCTGTATGATTATTGTATTTAATGTGGGTCAGTCTGTGATATTTGGATAGTAGGTAAATAGGTATAGAAGTTATATTTATATTATTATGTGAGATAATAGGAGTTAGAGTGGATGTTTGTTTAGGAGGATGATGACACTGAAAATACATAAGGTTTTCAAAGTAGGTTAGGAGATAGGCTGAGGTTAGGATAGATGTAAGTGTAATAATAACTAATAACTTAGTTTTAGTAGAGTTTATTGTTATGTGCATACTGCTATGTAGTTTCAGGATAATATAAGTGAAATAGGACAGAAGAGAGACAAGCAGCTATATAATAGATAAGATTAATTACTTTAAGTAGTGGGATGCAGGGAAGAAGATAAATTAAGTGCTGGAAGGGTGTAATACAATTATCTAAAGAATTAGGAACCTGATTGGTAGTATGGGTAAGGGGGTGTGGTTAGGAGGTATAAGTCTAGGACCTCTGGGGTGGGTGGGAATAGGGGGTAGGGTAGGGGAGCAGAGTGAGCCCACAGGGCGAACGGAGCGGGTAGAGACAAGAGAAGGAGGAAGCCTATGAAGAACAATCAGTAAGTCAGCTTAGAATGTAAGGTAAGTAAAGTTAGAGGGGAACAAAGAGGTTGTGAAAAAAGTACTGGGAAGGATAGACGGGGATAGGTATGTACAATCAAATAGATAAAAAGATGATGTAGAGTTACTTACAAAGCAACTTGTGCAAGGGATTGGAAGTAGATTAATATAAGGGTAGCAGGCAAGCTAAGTGGAGGTAGGGCTGGTAAAATATTATAAAAAAGATATAGCTGGTAAGGATGCCACCTAGTGGACCAATTCAGAAGTACAACAGGAGGTTCCGAGAGGGAGAGAACAGATCAGGGAGTTAGGTTAGAAGGGGCTAGTATAGAGGTATTTCGCTAGTATGGAGGGTGGGTACAGAGGCAGTAAGGGTGAGGCTGCTGGCTTTCCTGGCTAGGAGCGACCTTTCAGCCACCACAAAGTAGTTGTCACAATACTAGAATATGTTGTATGGTTTAGGAGACCAACATACTTTTGCGTCCTTGTTTGTTTTATTTAAAACATTTGGGGAGCAGGATAGAAGATGCTATGAAGAAACAGCAACCAATCTATGGTTGGATAGTTAAAGTCACCTAGGATCAGGGTAAAGGGGTGAATCTTGATAGATTTGAAGAGGTCCAGATAGGTGGACTGGGCATCTTGAGTCAAAGTTGGGGCTTGTAGCTAGCTATGATTTGAAAAGGGGTCTTGTCAATGGTTAACTGCACCTGGAGTATTTCCTGTATGTCATACTGTTTGACCAGCCTGGAAGTGTGGATGTCTTTAGTATATATTGAAAATCCACCTTCTTTTACTTTGCTCCTCATGGTTTGGGGTCTAAATGTATGATAGAATGAGTAACCTAGTATGGCAGAGGTGGCCTCCGCAGCTTTGAACCAGGTTTCTGTGACTGCACAAATGTCAGCATCTTCCAGGGTTAAGAATGCTTACAATGAGTGCAGTTTCATGTTTGGACTCCTAGCATTTAATAGTATGATCTTTAATTTGTGTTTTGATGAAATTTTCATGTTGGTAGTTTTGACCTCATGGCATTGCCTAAAAAAGGCACTGTGGGGGAGGCAAGAGCCTTTGCCAGAAGCTAGAAGTGTAAGAGAGACAGATGCAGGCCATATCTGACAAAACATCGTGGCCTGTCGATCATATCTTCCCAGGCTGTCATGTGCTGGATCCCCTTGGAATTACACCAGAAACTAAGCCAATTGTTAAAGTTAATCATTTTCTGTTTGTAATGAGGCATCATTCTGGGTAATGGTAGAATGCTGCTTAAGGCTAGGGACATACCTGCCTGGGACACATATTCAACATGCTTGATCATGTCTCTCTTTGTATAGTCCAGAGAGGTATGTCTCAATTCATTTATCCCAACATGGACTATGACAGAGTCGTAATAGTACCTGTTGTTGAGAGACTTGAGTGCATGTGTAATATGGTGGATTCTGCCACCTGGCAAACAACTAACCATGACTTTCTTCTTATCCAGCCTGCTGAGGGGCACATCTGTGTGTCTCACAATGGAATCTCCTGTGACTAATATAGTGGGTTTATGGTTAGGCCTTAAAGGCTATGACACACAGGTGTGTGGAGTATGTGTGATGTGTGGTGTGGTGGGCTGTGGAGTTTACATGTGTTTTTGCCTCAGAGGTCTCTCTTGTGTAGGTGTGGGTGATGTTTGAGGTATGGTGTTTGTATTGACAGCTTTCTCAGTACCAGATATACTGTCTTTTGAGGGAGATAGCATAGACTCTTGGTCCTTAATGTAACTGCATCTCTCACAAATTGTGTTCCTAGGTGGTAGTAGTAGGGGGTTGTCTGTGTACATGAGGCTGTTGTTACATTGTCTCAGGATGCCCATATCAACCGGACTGGCAGGAGAAACCATAGGAAATTGTCCATTTATATTTATCAGAATCTGAGAGAGAGAGAGGCCAGAGAGAGCTAAGGGGGTAAAAGGTCGAAGTCTAACATAAGTACTACTAGGTGATCACACAAGTGCCACTAAGGGAAAATTTATATCTGGAATGCCTTGTAATGGGTTAAAAACAGTGCAGCTGTGGTGCGCAACATCAAACAAGCCCAAACCAGCTCACATGCAAGGTTTAAATACCACAAAAAATAGAGGATTCTAGTAACACAGAAATCTATCCAATCCTGCTAGGCCCCTGCTTTCTTTACCAATCACCTTGTGCCGGAGAAGGTCCTGGCAGCCCTGCTACTCTCACTAGCAGAGAAGATAGGCCCCTACCAATACAACATGGCAGGCAGAAACACAGAAGGCAAAAACAAACAGATCTGGATGCAGCAAACCTGTATCCAGACTATGCTACTCAATTTAAGGGTTAAGAATACAGTAAAACTCACAGAAAAGCACAGATAAACCACTTACAGATAAAAACAGAACTCACAGTATGAAAAAATTCAGTTAAGCAGTAAAGAAATGCAGTAAAATGCAGTTAAACAGTAACAAATTGCAGGAAATATCAATGAAATACAGTTAAACAGTAATGTAATGTAATTAATCAGTAATTTGTTTTAAAACAGTGCAAATGTGATAAATTAGATATAAGGCACAGATAAAAATGATGGACAAGTACAAATGCAATAAAATAAGTGAAAATAAATGAAAAAGCACGTAGATTGGTCTTGGAGCCTCAGGAATTTTGTAAAACATCCCAGAAAATTCATCCTCAGCATAGTCTGGTTCAAACAAGCCCAAACCAGCTCAAACACAGGGTTTAAATACCATATAAAATAAAAACTTCTAGTAACACAGACACCTAGCCAATCTAGGCCCTGCTTTCTTTACAATCGGCTTGTGCCAGACATGGTCCAGGCAACCCTTCTACTCTCACTAGAAGAGAAGGCACCTACCAAAACAAGATGGCAGGCAGAAACACAGAAGACAAACACAAGTTGGCTGCCAGAAGCACAGAAGGCAAAAACAAACAGCTCTGGATGCAGCAAACCTGTATCCAGACTATGCTACTCAATTTAAGGGTTAAGAACACAGTAAAACTCACAGAAAAGCACAGAATAACCACTTACAAGCAAAAACAGAACTGAAAGTATGAAAAAATACAGTTAAACAGTAATGAAATGGAGTTAATCAGTAAATTTCTTTAGAACAGTGCAAATGTGATAAATTAGCTATAAGGCACAGATAAGAATGGTAGGCAACTGCAAATGCAATAAAATAATTGAAAGTAAAAGAAAAAGCACTTAGATTGGTCTTGGAGCCCCAGGAATTTTGTAAAACCTCCCAGAGATGATACACCTTAGCAGAGCCTGGTTCAAACAAGCAAATAGGTAAGTACTAGGCTAGTTGCCTTGGTGGGCCATTTTAAGCTTAGCCAGTTTCCTTCAAATGTGAGAATTAAACCCTGTACCATGTGTCTGTGAGGTAAACACCTTAACCATTATATCAACTTCATACCCCAATAAATAAATATATATATATATATATATATATATATATATATATATATATATAGCTATATATATATAGATATATATCTATATATAACTATAGATATATATAGATATGTAGATATATTGATATAGATGTCTGTGTGTGTGCGTGTGTGCGTGTGTGTGTGTGTGTGTGTGTGTGTGTGTGTGTGTGTGTGTGTGTGTGTGTGTGTATATATGTGTGTGTGTGTGTGTGTGTGTGTGTGTGTGTGTGTGTGTGTGTGTGTGTGTGTATTGCATTTACCTCTGCTGATATGGAACATGCAGCATCCTGCATTCATTGTAAGTATTACTGAGAGAGCCTTCCACAAGTTAGCAGTGACCATTTGTAATTCCTTACCCATATAATTAGAAAACAGCTCAGACATCTATACCTTTAGAGCTTCACTCAAGTCCTAACTGTTTGAATGAGAACACCATATTAGCCTGCAACATTAGGCCACGCATTTTACTTACATATACAGACATGTTGTTATTCTGTAAGTTTTGTGTACATACGGAGATCCAGTATATAGGCATAGAATTAATACTGTACATTGCTGTATTAAGCCAATGTAAACAGATCAGAGCAAATAGCTATCCAGTAAAAAAGGTCTCTGATTCAACTGTTAGATTTTTGTTGCTATAGTTTTTTTCTCTGTTTTGAAATTGACCTAGGTTGCGGCTGAAAAGGATTGTCAGGGCAGCCTACTTACTGAGTTACCAAGTGCAGAATAATAGAGCTGTGGCCAAAAGCAATGGAGAAAGCAAGATCTCCGTTGCTTTTTACTGTTTTGCTATGTTAAATGGGTTTAACATAGCGAGACAGCTTTAAAATAAGCAACGGAGATGGCCGTTGCTTATTTTAAAGCTGTCTCGCTATGTTGAACCCATTTAACATATAAACAGTAAAGCAGTGGAGATCTTGCTTTCCTTGCTTTTATTAAACCTGTCTCGCTATGTTAAATGGGTTTAACATAGCAAGACAGCTTTAAAATAAGCAACGGATCTCCGTTGCTTATTTTAAAGCTGTCTCGCTATGTTAAACCCATTTAACATAGCGAGACAGGTTTAAAAAAAAGCAATGGAGAAAGCAAGATCTCCGTTGCTTTTTACACACTCCCCGGGATTCATGAAGCTCGGCGCAAGGCCGGTGTAAGGCCTGCGCCGGCAGTGCAGTGGATAGTCGGCGTAGTAGCGCCATATGCATAGTAATGAGTGCGTGCCGCAACCACAGACACGTGCGTAGGTTACGTGAGCGAGCCCAAGTAGGATGCATCTGGAGGCGTGGCTAAGCCGGCAGGCGATGAGCAACCTAAAGTGCTGATTTCCACAGGCCGCCCATAATAGTAATGGCACCAGCCAGGGCCCGTGCAGAATGAAACGCACGTAGAGTATGCAACATAGTACCCGTCCCAACAAAACGGAGAAGCAAACACAACCCACGAAGCCCTAAGTGTACCCGTCCAAGGAACAAAGGATACGCGTAATACCGTGTTCATCCCGCAATGCACTGTCAGTGGGCATACCCAGAGAAGGTGTACCGCAGCATGTCAGCGCGCCACACCGACATAGGAGTAGCAACATGGGCATGGTCACCAGGGTTACCAACTGTCCCACTTTGCTATGGACAGTCCCTCATTTGACAGTTGTGTCTCGCCAAAAATCGAAAAATGGCAAATGACCTGAGATTTCCGGACAAAAATATTCCCTCAATATACCTTTAATAGTAGCATAAAACATATATTTTGTATATGAAACACATACATGGCATAAGAAACAGAATAAGGAACCCAAATGCTATGAGAATAAGCGTATATTTTGGCAAAAAAGTGAAGTTCTGTCATCTCTACTTGCTGTGGGTATGTGTTGTCCTGCAAAATCCGATGTTTCCACAAAAGATGTCCCACTTTGGGCATTGGAAAAGGTGGCAACCGTAATGGTCACCAGCAGTAGTGAGAGTACACAGCCGGGTAGCCGTGTCGACATAACAAGAAGAAGGAACCAAGATACCCTAAACACAGGCAAACATGTGCATAGCAACATGTACCACACCCAGCAACGTGCTCGTCGCATACACAGGACGGCGTATGTCTAAGCGTAATATCCAGAAGCAGAACCCATGCATGCAAATGTAATACACAATAGCCCCATTATAGCATGTAACCCCTACCCATGTACGACCGTGCACCCAACCCAGCTAGCAGCCTTGCGCAGCTACACACCTACACACAATGGGCATACCTGAAATGTGGTAAGAAGTATTGTCTTAGGCAGTGCCACGCGGGCAAATATGTACCCCACATGTTAACAACCCACCTCAGGTACAGATATGCAAATGGCTGCATGTGAATGTGTCGGCAGAATGTGTACATCCCGCATGTGGTATGGACCCGCCCAAACCCCATAGGCTTGCACACGCCACGGTGCACATAACTGTACACATGTGGACAAGTCGGGATGTTCAACCACCGTACCGATGATTAGCTATGCAGACATGTCAAACACATATAGCGGAACATCTGCCTACCAAACAGGATGTCCTAACAGGGTGCCACAGGCACAGAAGGGGAAGGTGGGACATCACATGTGGAGAGTAGCGTTGCCGGACGGCCAAACACCCACGGCCAAGGCAAAGGACGGAATAACATGCATATGGCTGGATGGATGTTGTTAGAAAAATATATATAGAAACACATATGAAGTGCCAGTTTAGAAGCAAAATAGTATATAATGCATTGTATTCTACTGTACAATATGGCAATAGAAATGATCTTGCATGTAATTGGCTGAAGCTTAGCTGCAGTGTGATTGAACTCTGACCCTGGCAGTAACCAGTTCAGCAGGCTTATGTCTTTCAGCATTAATTATCTGCTGGGTTAGAGAAAAATAAATGTATGTACATGTATATCTTCCTCCCTTCCACTGAGGAGGATGGCCTTGTGAGCTCTATCGAAGATAGAGTACAACTCCTTACCAGAGAGACAAAGGAACGATTAAGAAATGAACTGACTATTGTATCGAACAGTCCAGGGTCCTTGAAAGAGCAACAATTACAGAAGGACACTGTAATTGACCAGGTGCCTTGCAAGGCTGTGTTATTCTCATGGGAAAACATTTTAAAAGCATTACCTCAGCACCCTCGTATGAATAGAATATTGCGGACCATAGTGATGGAAATGCCCTGTGACTGACCACGTCAGTAAAGTGGGCAAAAGCTGATTGTAAACACTATATAAACAAATTGCTTCCTGTATAGAGTCAGACAAAACTCTTATACTTGTACTGTATAGTTTTTGCCTCCCGGTGTACACTACTAAAACGTTGTGAACCTGAGCTTCCTGTGTTATTGACTGTCATTTAGAAAAGCCTACTGATTTCTACAGTCTGGCTTTAACAACTTATTTGATATTGTGGTCCTTCTTAGCCGGAATTCCCTTGGTAAGCTACAGGTCAGAGTGCATGGGTTGTAAGAAACCTGCGCAGGAGAAGTTGCCTAAATGGTTCTTCTTGAGTGAAAAGACCTCCGACTGAATTGTTGTGTGTAAAGAGGCTGTCCACTTTCTGATCTGTGGCTGAAAAGCGGAAAACTGGATCCCAAGAAGAAAACGTGCAGTCATAAACGGGAGGCTCAGGTAAGGAGAGTTTGCCTCTTTGTCTCTGTTGTAGATCAGGGACCAGGCTACATTGTGTTTTTGTTAACAGTTGTGATAGCAGGTCGAAGACCAATTCAAGTAGTTTTACATTTGGACATAGATCAGGGGAACACAGAGCAGAGTAAATAGTCATTGTAGACACTACAGTGGATACAGGGAAGGAGATACCACGTGGTACGAGAGAAGGGTTACGTAACAGTCGTTTAGAAGACATGGGAAATTAGTGCACTAAGAGATCGTGAGATCCGCCTTTGACGGATGATGCGAAGTATATGCAATTGCAGAGAGCAGATAATGTGAGATATTTTGCAAAATGGGGTAATAAATATGACATTGATGGTATATTAGACAAAATATCGTTAGTGAAACATTGGAATCACTTAAAATGTGACGCAGATGTTCTAGGGTTACCACCTGTCCCACTTTGCGAGGGACAGTCCCTCTTTGGGCAGTTGTGTCCTGCAAAAAAACTGAACAAATGGCAAATGTCCTGATATCTTAGGACAAAAATATTTCCTATATTTTCTTTAATAGTAGCATAAAACAGTTATTTTGTATCTGAAACACCAAAATATTATAATAAACAGAATAAGCAACTCAAATGCTACAAGAATAAGTTTCTATTCTGGCAAAAAGTAAATTTCTGTCCTTTGTACTGGCCGTGGGTATAGACAAAACAACCCGAAGGCAGAACCACAAAATAGGAGATAGCAGAAAACAGAAAAGGCAAGACAGAGAGAAAGTTCAAGACCAGAATATACGAACACCTTTTCAAAATTAAGAAGAAAGATACAAAAAATGCCCTTAGTAAGCACATTTTGGAGAAGGGTGATGACCATACCTTCAGATTTATGATTATAGACCAGGTAGAAAAAACATCTTATGGCGGTAATTGGAAAACATGGTTGGCATATAAAGAAAGTGAGTGGCAGATATATTGTGATGCCACCACTGCACCTGGTTTAAATGACTTTATTAGTATTAAGCCATTTTTAAGTCTGGACAGGGGGTAAGCTTTTGATAGGTCCTTCTCATTCTCATTTTTATTGTCATTTTAAATGTTAATTTTTTATTGTTAGTGTTTATTTATGTTCTAGTTTCCTACTATATACCTATGTATTTCCAAACATATACACAGATTTTATTATGGAATTTTTAACATATTTTTAAATAATATATTTAAATAAATTTAGTATAATATTTATTACATTTATTTATTAATATATTTATTGTTGTAAGCAACATTTATTTTTGTATTCTTTTCACAATGACATATTATTGTCTTATTTTTTGAGATTTAAACAACAGCAGTTATAATTAGGCATTTTTCAGTATAAAATAAGGTATCAGGAATTGTCTTAAATTGTATTTTGGATATGTATCTTTAAGAATATTTTTACAAAGTTTTTGGCACCAATTTGCACATATAAAATGAAGTTCTACAATGCCACTGTTGGTTCTGATGAAATCTGAGTCCCTCAGATGAAAGCGCTTAACCAGGAGTTTGCCTTGTAACTAAGAGTTCGTTTTTTGTGGATTTTTGTGAACAATAAACCAGTGTTTTTAACCTACAAGAAGTGTTTGTGGAACTGTATTTGGCCCTGCTCGAGCCGAGGATTGGTTTCTGCTATCTCCTATTTTCTGGCCGTGGGTATGTTTTGCCCTGCAAAATCTGACGTTCCTACCAAAAATGTCCCACTTTGGGCATTTGAAAAGGTGGCAACCCTAAGATGTTCAGGCGAAAAAACAGCGACATTTGGGTATCCCTCAAGCACATAGGTGGATTGAGGTAGTGAACCGAAGGGAACAGAAGACTAAAAATGCGAAAGCATCATACGTAGACAAAGAAGATAATAATACAGTAGTAGCGACGGCCCCTCCACCCCCTCCGATACCACATCCAGGATATGAAGCAGGAGGGCAGGCTAGTCCCCCCCACGTTATCCTGTGGCAACAGAGGTATCACAACAACCATTTGTAAGAGAAGCTATTGAAACTACATCCCGAACACGTAAAACACCTAGGGACACTCAACTAAGAAGAGAGTCACTAGAACAGAGTGAGGAAATCTGTCAATTAATTGAAGTACCGAACCCTCAGGCAGGACAGGAAGGCCAGGACCCAACTCCCCTAGTGTATAGACCGTGGACACCGGAAGATATCCGGAAAGTTACAGAGGGAATTCCCCATCCACAAAGTAATCACTATTCACCATGCAATACCCCTCTATCTCCTGTTAGAAAAGCAAACGGGGAATGGCGGATGGTACAGGATTTACAAGCTGTAAATCATGCAATAATACCTAGGGTACCGATGGTGCCAGACCCACACACTATATTGAATGATATGAACCCGCAACAGAAGTATCTTACCGTGGTAGATATAAGCTATGCTTCCTTTTCAATACCTATACATCCAGATAGTCCGTATTGGTTTGCATTTACATTCAGGGTAACAGATACAGCCATACTCGGCTGCCGCAGGGATACTGTGAAAGTCCAACGATATTCGCACAGGAGATGGCTAGCAACCTGCCGGGGTTTACTCCACCCGGGGGCAGTCAAGTTCTACTTTATGTGGATGACATCCTGCTTGTGGCCCCTACCCAGCAGCAATGTAGGGAAGATACAATAGCATTATTGAAATATTTAGCAGAACAGGGACATAAAGTAAACAAGCATAAATTGCAACTTCGGAGAATACAGGTCAAGTACCTGGGATATGTGGTATCCAAGGAGGGTAGAACATTAGATGAAGATAGGAAGGCAGCAATTTCACAAGCACCCAAGCCAACTACCAAGAAGAGAATGATGTCCTTCTTGGGATGACTAACTTTTGTCGAAGCTGGTTACCAAACTATGCTTTTGAATCGGCTCTATTGTCTGCTTTAATCTTTAATACACCTATGGCAGCTCAAGATATACTACACTGGATTCCAGTAGCAGAAACAGCTTTCTGCAGACTAAAATGATTGATAGCTTCAACATCTGTTTTAGGTCTCCCGAATTATCATAACAGATGTTTTCAGACTGTAGATTGTAAGCAGGGATATATGACGTCAGACTTGATGCAACAGCATGGAAGTAAGCAACGCCCCATAGCTTACTACTCATCGCAGTTGGACCCAGTGGCACGGTCATTGCCACATTGTGTACAGGCAGTTGTTGCAGCAGCCATGGCAGTACAGGCTTCGGCATCAATGGTATTATTCCACCCTCTCACTGTGAGAGTGCCTCATGCAGTTGCGATAATTTATCTGCAAGAGAAAATAGCATTCCTGACCCGTGCTAGACATCTTTCTTGTTTGACCATACTCCTGAGTCAACCTCATATGGTGATTGAACGTTGTACAACATTAAACCCATCAATGCCACGTCCGACACCTGTGTATGGCACACCACACAGTTGCCTACAGGAAATGGAGCAAATAACTTTACCCAGACAGGATATTACTGATATACCCTTAGATGATGCAGAGGTGACAGTTTATGTGTACGGATCATGTAGAAAGGGTCCTACAGGAAAGAATCAAGTAGGTTATGCAGTAGTTACTGATATTGAGATTGTAGAAGCCCAACCCCTGCAGCATAACTTGTCTGCTCAAGCAGCAGAATTGATAGCTTTAACACGTGCTTGCACTCTAGCGAAAAACAGATGTGTGGACATATATACCGATAGTCAGTATGCTGTCTCTACAGTGCATGTTTATGCGCAGCAGTGGAAGAATAGGGGAATGATAACATCCACTGGTAAACCGACTAATCATGCGCAATTGATCTTGAATTTATTAGATTCCATTCAGTTACCTACTAAAATAGCTAATTGTAAATGTGCAGCTCATACAAAGCAACTGGATAAGATTACGAAAGGTAATGCACGAGCTGATGCAGCTGCAAAACAAGCAGCCTCACACTCAGAAACTTTCTTTTTGAATGAGGAATGACAATCTTCAGAGATTCTAGATTTAGAAATGTTAGAAACAATGCAAACATCAACTACGAAAGCAGAAAAGCAGACGTGGGTAAGACGAGGAGCAATCCTTGAAGACGGACTGTACATCTCCAAAGTGAGAAAGCCAATATTAACGTCTAATTTATTTAGATATGCGGCTTTGTTGAGCCATGGGCAGAGCCATGTCTCAACAGGGGGGATGGTACAGTTGGTTAACAGAATATTCCTAACATACGGAATTAGGAACCACATACAAACATTTTGAGCAGCGTGTCATATTTGCAGTAAACATCATGCACAGGGAGCATTCCAACCGAAGCGAGGGAGTTTCCCTACACCACCATATCCATTCCATACTATTTGTATGGAGTTTATAGAGCTGAATAAATGTGAAGGGAAGAAATACTGTTTAGTGATTATAGATATGTTTTCAAAATGGGTAGAAGCATTTCCAACCAGGAATCCGGATGCAGCAACAGCGGCAAAGGCCCCAGTAAAATAAAGTATCCCTAGATCTGGCATACCGGAAAGAAGCTACAGTGACAATAGAGCACATTTTGTGAACCAGACAATCCAGCAACCTGGGGGATTCTTTGGGATTTCCTTGAATAATCATTGCACGTACCACCCACAGTCAGCATGACTGGTGGAGAGGTACAATGGGATTTCGAGAAATAAGTTGAGGAGGTTGATGAGTGACACCCAGACTAATTGTATTTGCTGTCTACCTCTAGCATTGCTGAGCATGACAACAGTTCCAAATGTAAAGGGTTTGACCCCCTTTGAAGTAGTATTTGGAATGGCATATTATGTGCCACAGTGGAAAGCTCTCATGCCTGCAGAGCTGGAGGTCGATGGCTCATTAGCCAGTTACATGAGAGGATTGTTAACCAATAACACTGTTTTGCAGTTAAACTCTTTTTCAGATAAAGAACAAACGAAGCCGGACGCAGAGCTGACTCCAGGATCCTGGGTGTGGTTGACTGTTATCCAAACAAGTAACCGGACGAGTCCAACGTGGGAAGGTCCGTACCAGGTACTGTTGGCAACGCCTACTGCAGTAAAGGTTGCGCAGAGGTCGTCCTGGGTTCACCTGACCCTTTGCAAACCGGTAAAGAATATCCAGTCTGATTTACATGTCGTAGCCGATATACCACAGAGACAGAATGACCAGGGGCAGAGTGTATAACAATACAAAGCAACCCCAAAGACATTGGTTTACTGTCCTACTGATCATACACCTATTAACCATGTTTGTGGTGACTTTTCTTTTGCTGGGATCTTTCCTGCATATAACTACACAAATACAAATAATGAGACGTGATGAACTGGCCACAGATTGGCATCCTAACCTCAACACATACCTAGCCATGAAGCGTGTGCATGTAGAGACTATGAACATTTCAAATTGCTGGGTTTGTACTGCCATACCTACAGCATATGGAGGACTTTTGATGTCTGCTGTCCCCTTGGGGATACATTGAGACTTGTGAATATCTACCTTTTGATACAGGTTCTGTGAGATCACAGGACAAAGTGGCACTGTACTTACCTGTTACACAAAAAGGAATTGTTTGTTTTTATAAACATGATACAGTCCAAGTTGGTGGGAGTAATTGTAACATAACTGTGTCTTACAAATGTCATATAACAGCCAAAGATCACAGTACTAGTTGTAGCACCATTTATGATTCGTATTTAAGCTTAATGAGAACAACGTGGAAAGATGTGCAGAAACATCCTGAATTGTATAAACAGTTGTCTGTTATAGACAGGAAAATGTTACATGCAGAGTTAACCCGCATCAGTAGTAAAGTAGAATATTGTTATTTTGTTTGTGGGGAAAAAAGCATATCAATGGTTACTTGAGAATTGGTCCGGCAGTTGTTTTTTGGGTTATCTGGTTCCAGCCATATGACATACTGCAGACTTGCCTCTGGGTACGATACGAAATGTAAGAGATATAGCTCAACGAACTGGGAATTCAGTCGAGAAACCTACTAATCCAGTGGGTGAAATCGAAGCTGTTTGGAAAGATCATTCTTCTGTAAGAGATAAAGGAAAATTGACTCATATGGACTTGAGTGACAGTGTTATATCCTGGGCTGGAATAATCCCAGCTTATGGAGCAGTGAAATCAATCAGGGAACTGAGGAAGTTGTCAAAACCTTTCGAAGTAATGAGCAATGCAACTTTTTCGCTCTCGAACTTGTGACTGATGAACTGAATGCAATGAGAACTGTTGTGCTACAAAATGTAATGGCTCTTGACTGCACCCTGGCGAGAGGTGGTACGTGCGCGCTTATCAAAGAAGACTGCTGTGCGTATATACCACATAATAAGCACGATATCAATGACCACCTAGAGGTAATACAGCAGGTATCAGCCATGGCGGAACCAGGCCCAAACCCACTGACGAACTATTTCCAGAAACCATTTGGTGGATGGGGTTCACTCATAATGAATATCTTGATTGCCATTTGTGTTGTTTTGCTCATATTGGGAGCATGTGTCTGTTGCGGATACCTTGTATGAAAGGATTAGTTAGGGACTCTGTTGACGATCTGTAACCGAGACTATGTATCAAGACCTGGAGTGGAATTTGTTAATACCAAATGAAATTCTTTCTGAAATGTAAAACAAATGACTTGCCTAGTTAAAAGTTCCAGAGAGGAAGAGGCTAGGGAATGAAATAATGTTGTATATGTTTCTGGATAGAATAAAAGCATTAAAAGGAGGGAGAATGTTAGATAAATATATATCTAAACATATATGACGTGCTAGTTTAGAAGCAAATAGTGTATAATGCATTTTATTCTATTTTACAATATGGCAGTAGAACTTATCATGCATGTAATTGCCTGAAGCGTAGCTGTAGTGTGATTGAACTCTGACCCTGGCAGTAACCAGTTCAGCAGGCGTATGTCATTCAGCATTAATTATCCGCTGGGTTAGAGAATAATAAATGTATGTACATGTATATCTTTCTTCCTTCTACTGAGGAGGATGGCCTTGTGAGCTCTATCGAAGATAGAGTACAGCTGCTCACCAGAGAGACAAAGGAACCTAGTAGGAAATGAACTGACTATTGTATCCGAACAGGCTTGGAACCTTGACAGAGCAACATTTACAGAAGGACATTCTAATTGACTAGGTGCCTTGCAAGGCTGTGCTATTCTCATGGGAAAACATTTAATAAGCATTACCTTAGCACCGTCGTATGAATAGAATAT
This sequence comes from Protopterus annectens, assembly GCF_019279795.1. Classification (NCBI taxonomy): domain Eukaryota; kingdom Metazoa; phylum Chordata; order Ceratodontiformes; family Protopteridae; genus Protopterus; species Protopterus annectens. The sequence goes on from NC_056740.1 coordinate 277,823,670, forward strand.
TGTGGACTATAGTGATGTAAATGCCCTGTGACTGACCACGTCATTAAGGTGGGCAAAAGCTGATTGTAAACACAATACACATAAAGCTGCTTCCTGTATAGAGTCAGACAAAACTCTATACTTGTACTGCATAGTTATTTGCCTCCTGGTGCACACTATTAAAACGTTGTGAAACTGAGCTTCCTGTGTTATTGACTGTCATTTTGAAAAGCCTAATGCGTGTTACAGTCTGATTTTAACAACTTAATTGACAGATGTGTATGTCCTAGCATGGGAATAGGCCAAGCCAACCACCACAATCGCCATGTGTACCACATACAAACAGCCAGTAACACGCAGTAGTAATGCATGAAGGCATACATGACTGTGGGAATAGCACAGGACATATGGCACGTGCCAAGTGTAGATGCATGACACAAAACCCCAGGATGGGGCTCCCTGCAAAGAGGAACATGTGCCAACCACACCTCCCACAGATGTACCGGCAATGAAAACACATGCCAAACACACAGCAACACTACCGTCCATCCCACGACCGCAACGGAGGCTGGTCAAAGACCACCATGAAGCGTGCACAAACAGGGGCACGTGTAACTGTTGCCTTAACACCCCCCCATAGGCCAAAGAATAATAGAATGGACATATGCATGTAATGTTGTGAAGGATGTGTGGTAGTCCTCAGTATCACAGTGGTAGGGACACAGATACACTGTAATCAACCGTGACGTATGTGCACTGTAGACAGCATACCTGCAGGTAATACAGAGGACAATCACATGCCACAGAAATATACACATGAGAAAGAGGATAGGGGATAGACAAGTGTAAATGGGACAAACTATGAACATAGGTTCATAGGTCCATAGGTACAGGGTAGGCTATCTACCCAAGGTCAGCCATAACCCTACTCCATAGTTAGGATTCCTTTGCCAACCTTCCGGTCCGGAGATAAAATGCCTATGATATTGCCGTACCTCTGTCAAGCAGTGATAATGATGTAATCCCTGGGGTATATCTGCAATCCCCCATCCAACGGACAAGATCCCCCTCGAACAAGGCTAGCAAGGATCTCTGCCTCACATGTACTGTGATGTAGATCCACAGCATAGTGAGTGTCTGGGTGACGTATGTGTCACTCCAACACATCCTATTAATGACCGGTCAAGGTTCACGTCACCTGCCCTTGTGGTTCCCAGGGATGTAGATACAGTAGGTGAAGCATAGACATGACATATGGGTCGACATGGCCTCGTATGTCAGGCACAGGTCAACACCGAACAAGAGGTATGTGACCAAATGGAGCAGGGGTCCTAACAGTGGGGCAGCATTACACAAATCCCTGACACCCTGCATCTGTATGACAATTAACCTATGAGGCCTTCCCAGCTGCTGTAGGTGTCGGGTCAGATACCCTCTGAATGGGGCAATGTACTCAATCATAGGTGTAACACGTAATGAGTACAAGGAGACAATGACCTACCCTGATCTAGATGTGAATCCCTGCACAAACAGGTGGGCAATGTAGAAGTCCCACCGAACCATGATAGCAACGTGTGTGTTGAACGAATGGTGACCGACAACCTGTGTCCCCTGATCCCTGGTAATTACCCCCACGCTCAGTGGACTGCCACCCATATGCCGGACAGTAGTGACCTCGTTCTCCTCGACGGGTATGATTTTGCATTACCTTGCATTTAGCTGTAGGCCATGTCCCTGACAGCAGATATGCATATCTGGGAGGCCCCTTTGAAGGATATCTGTGTCAGATGTCCGTCCCACTATGGCACCCGGTTCGCAGTCATTTACAAACAATGTCGCCCATAACACCCCTGTGTGTGCCTGTACTGTGGAAATGTAGATGTAGAAGAGGAGTGGACCCAGGGCACAGCCCCGTGGGACACCGCCTGCGACAGGCAGTAGGTCCGACATGCTGCCAGCAACTATGACCGCGTGGGCCATGTCACATAGCCAGTTTACAACCCATCCTGCGATGTACGTGATCACATCCAAGCCGATGGGTTTATCAATGATACCCAAGGGGGGTATTGTGTTGAAGGCCTTTGCCAGGTCGAGGTAGGCTGTATGGACTGCAAGACCCCCATCAATGGCCTCGGTGACTGTCCCGAAAACGTCAACCATGCTTTAAACGCATGAACTGCCCCTGACCAAGCCAAACCGGGTTGGATGCAAAGTATGCAGGTCCCCTATGCCTTCATCTACGAGCCGCAGTATGATCCCTTCCCATGTCTTTGCAGATAGGTCTCCTCATGGTAATGGGACAGTAATAACCAGGGTCAGTGGAGGCATTGGCCCTGTGACGTGGGACTACAGTCGCCGTGCGACACAACCCGGTACGTTACCCGAGGTGAGGCTACAAATAAACAGCTGTCCTAACTGTGGGTCTAATTCCTCAATGAGATTGTGGAGTACACAGTCGGGTCACCAGCTGGTCCCATGGATGCTATGTTCACTACCCTGGAGAGAGCATGTTCCACCCGTGCGTCACAGAACATTCGGGGACCACAAACCGCCGGTACAGACATCTCTTCATGTGGGGGGAGGGTGTGGAGATGTCTTCACCGAACCTGTCAGCCCGTATGTTGGCAATGTGTGTATGTTGAGTAAACTCCACATCATCGTGAACCCAGTCAGAGCATATGTGGGAGTGACCTCCCAGGTGTCCAGCATAGCAAATGAAGGCTGTATGATTGTCAGCCAGGTCCATGGAGATATATCTGTGGAACGTGCCCAGACCATGTCATGACAGCCTGTAGCTCTACACATATAATGACCAAGGGTGTCATACCTCACAAGGTGTCTGCTCTGCCTTGTAGTAGCCACCTCCTCTCGTTGTACAGCTTGTGTATGGCTGGGGTACACCACACTGGATGCTTGGCATTGGTACAATGAACCACAGTTGGGTAAGGGAATGCCTGATCCATGCAGTCCTGTAGGTACCGGACGCGGCATATGTCAGTGATGCAGTGGCTGCAGTACTGTTGACCACTGGCTCAGGGTCCTTAAAGGAGACCACAGTAGTGTTCAGAATTGTGAATTCGGCCTTTGAGAAAGCCATGCGTATGGTAACCGGCAACACCCACAGCAACGGATGTCAATAGCAGAAGCCATTGTCCAAATAACATAGATTAACTTCGGCATGACAATATGTATTATTATACATGTATTGACACGTGTCTGCTAATTACACTTGCAAATGGCCGGTAAGACCGGGCCAAAGTGCCCGTGATTTACCTAGTCTGGAGGTGTCGTTCCGACAATAAAGTGGCGATACTTCCCAACCGGGACCTCTGGGGATTAATTAAAGCAGTTGTTAACCTGCAACATTGGATGTACACCATTTGGTTCCGGTCTCGGAAAACATGGTTTCTGTAGCACTACACACTATGGGTAGTCAAGCAGACATCCGCGACAGAACACACAGCAGCAGTCAAACCCACTGGCCACACGGACACAGTCCGACAAGCTCTACACTTTACATATGCACATTGGTGTCCATTGTAGGACCCAAAAATTTTCCCGTACGGAATGCGTGCCAGCCTTCATCGTCACCCACGTGAACCGATAGTCGTGACCACGTCACAGCTAGACATATGCACCGCAAGCGTGTTCAATGTTGATGATAGCTGTCCATGAAATGCAGCACATATGCACAGAAATCCCCAGAGTTCCGAGTCCATAGAAGTGCGTCCACATCACAGTCCCGCACACATGAAGGATGTGTAATGGGTACTGTCGACTGTTGCAGTCAAGGGATCCTGGGTATGTAGAAACAGGGCTCGGTGTCGTTTGGCAGGTAATCCTTTGTCCCGCCCCGTGGGAAGGATGTGGGCGTAGCACCTGCCTTACTCCCCACTAATAATGCAAAGCATCCACCGGAGAATGCTAAATGCAGGTGTGAAATGTGTACAGCCCTATACCAGTGTCCAGTAGGCAATTCTCATGGATGGACAAGCTGCATTTACCAAGATGGCACCCATAACTGCAAACCCGGTGGAATTACACAGCCGCGGTAAGGCATAACACAGGAAATACACATAGGGACTACAGTTGACATTCCCCATACAAAGTTGGACCGCCCGTAACACCGCATACACAGCACTCAATCTGCCAGCAACAAAATGGGGAGCACTCGCTACCATACTGCAGAACAGATGGGCGACCTGTGGAACACATACTAATGGCACACCAGCAACGTCAACTAGGATATGTAAACTATGGCGTTCTCACCTATGAAGAAAACATGCTTCAATGAATACATAGGGGATCAACATGTTCCGGTGGTGTTATGTTGAAAATACACTGACGGATATGTCCTATTGGGATGTCTGAGGTTTATTTAAAGCAGTTGCTAACCTGCATCTTTGGATGTACACCATTTGTTCACAGTTCTAAATCACCTGGTTACGTAGCACCACGTAGAATGGGTAGTCAAACAGACATCCGCGATTGGGGAACATACAGCAGCAGTCAAAACCACTGGCCAGTTGGACACAGTCCAGCAACATCTAACTTTACATATGCACATTGGTGTCCACTGAAGGACCCAAAAATACCTTCTAACAGAACTCCCTCCAGCCGTTTCCGAACAACAGATGGTGCGATAGCCGTGACTACGCCACAGTTAGACATATGCACCACCAGCGTGTTTAAGGTTGATGACAGGTGTCCATGAAATGCAGGACATATGAACAGAAATCCCCAGATCGACGTGTCCATACATGTGCGTCCACATCCCAGTCACACACACATGAAGGATGTGTAATGGGTAATGTCGAGGGTTGCAGCCATGGGATCTTGGGTATGCAGAAATGGGGCTCGGTGTTGTCTGGCAGATAATCCGTTGTCCCGCCCCGTGGGAGGGATGTGGGCGTAGTACCTGCCTTACTCCCCACTAATAATGCAAAGCATCCACCGGAGAATGCTAAATGCAGGTGTGAAATGTGTACAGCCCTATACCAGTGTCCAGTAGGCAATTCACATGGATGGACAAGCGAC
>NC_056740.1:277829185-277856685 GCF_019279795.1 Protopterus annectens
TTGGGGGGGCTGCATCCATGCTATGGCCATAGATGACAGTTGTACATCGATATGTGCAACATACCTCATTGGGTGTTCTCATGTGTGCATGTTCAACATGTCAACGCATTGTTTGTGTCTGTCAGACAGTCATTGTTGTGCATGGTTTACATGGCAGCCATGGTGTACTGTGTGTGATTCCAGGTACTTCATTGGGCTACCAGCATTGTACATTATCACAGCATATTCCAGCCATCATGTAGCCATCCTAGCTGACACTGTTATCCGGCCAGTGGGAGGTGTTCTGCCATGTGCACATATGTCACACAGTACGAGGGTGACTGACACACATTCTCAGGATGGGGTTCTGACCGCTGTGGATGTGTGTGATGCTGTCGACGACCATGACTGCGCCAGATGGTGACATCTGGATGTGTAACATTCACAACACACACCTACCTTCACGTAGCAACACATCATCCACAACAATGGACATCCCTGCATGAACACTGTGTGCAGTATGTCTGTATGACCACTGCAGGCACCACTGGTAGCTACCAGCATGGCTGCCAACAGCAGCAGTGTGTATCCTGTGTGAACATGGGTTACACCATTCACAACACACCTGTGTCAGATGGCCCTGTTGTGGGTCACAGTGCAGTTCCACACATCATGTAACAGTATACATCATGCACCGATATGTTGCGGACATGTGAATGGCTGTGCAACTCAACATATGCACACATGACACATCACCTGGTACAACGTGTCTGTCTTACCACACGTTATTGTGACCACCCTGTGATGACATTGTACAGGCTACGTGGACTGGGACATGTGATGGCTCAAAGGTATATTCACCCTCCGGGTGTGTGTCTAGCCAGGTGTACAGTAGGCAGTGGTCTGCACACGGGGATACTGTACATTGGCCTACTCTGTCACTGCGACTGTTGACTATGCTCATACTGTACTTATACAGGCATGTGGTATTTGTCCAGTATGACAGTCGTGGTCAACCGCACTACTGTGGCACACATGACCTGAGGACATCTGCCTAGGGTGTGGGGCCCACATGTACATCTTCGCATGCTATGCTGCCTCTGCAGCGGTGTCACATGTCTGTCTCCAGCAGGGCTGTCACAGGCAGGCACGGCATGCAGTGATGTGTGACAATGCTTGCACCCTCCACTGTGCTGCACACAAGCACTGCACACACAGTAAGGCACGCCTGACATTTATCTGCGGTGCCTGGGACCTGCCTCCATGCTCTGCACAGCACACCTGCCAGTCTAGATTGTACACAGATCATACCTCCCAGGCACATACCTGGACTGCAACACACACAGGTGAGGGGATCCCACATCACACAATGATTTACACACATACTGTATATTTTCGAACACAATGCATCATAGGTACTCCATGTTCGGATACCCATGTTTGTGACCACTAGACACATTGTGACACGCAACAGAGAGTACACTGTACACCACAGGTTACATGCTGGCTGTGTTGTCATACTGTACATTGCACCTCGGACAGTTGCTACTGCCATGTGCTGACAGCAACCCACACTTCCCTAGTATGGACTCCCATGTACCCACACATGCTTGGCCATGCACTACACATAGCTGGGTGACACATTACACAACACATACCATACCTACACTACCCTCGGCATGCACCATACCTCCATGTGTCTGTGTGTTAAACCTACGGATATCCCCCCTCTGGTAGATGAACATATATGCTTTGCGGCCCTGCTAGCCACACCCTGGACACACACCCATCGCAGCATACATGGTACATGTGCTCAACGGCCGGTACTACTGATGTCTGCTGACGGGGGTGGTTAATGGCATGGCACCCCAGCAGCTAGACAGTATACGTGACTATGCTGACACATATCACAGTGCACTTCCGCTACATGTACGCAATGGTAGGGACCATGCTATTCCACACACAGACATGGCGGTACTGGCCTTTTCACAGACGCCACGGTGGTATTCATGTTCCATGCACATGTGCTGTATGGGCGCATGTGCAGGCTGTTGCACGGTGGGTATATTCAAATGTGTGGGGTGAATCACTTGACAGTCATGGTGGGTCCTCGTGGTCCATCACATGCTCCACAGCTAGCTACCTACACATGACCGCCGTACATTGCAGTGTGGGCCCTCACGCAGTGTGGTGGTATGTCTGTGTTGTTTGGCTACATCCACATTCGATGTAGCATAGAACAGTCACCCAGGCATTGCCAACTGAGATGTTGTTGGCAACATGCCAGCCAATGGGGTACCTACCAACAATACACACTCTCACTCACTACAGGGTTCCAATCCATACATGGACATCGCATTGTCCCTGTGGACACATACATGGTACTGCCATCCACACGTTATGTCCTAGGACACTGTCCCAATGTCACCTCCAATCTCCCTAGCTGTTATTTCCCACCAACCTGGTTGGTATGTGTCTCTGCAGCAGCCCACTAAATTAACTGCTAGCCTATTCATGGACGTTGTGTACGTTGACCACCAGACTACCGCATCTATCACACTACACATGGGTGGTACTGCATTGCACATGTGGGACTGCATTCGTACACCCATGACTGGACCATTCAGTATGGCACTGGGGCACATCCTCACATCCGTGCTTCACACACTCATTGATGACCTCCATGCCTTTACTGGCACCCTTGTTGGGCCTCTGTGTGCCACAGCATGCCACATCTATATGCTGGCCACCTGTCATACCATTGCATGGGTGGTTGGTGTGGTACAGAGGGTAACAGATCAGACATTATCCCCACATTGCCCTTCAGCACCATTCCACATTCTGGTATTGCCAATGTACACATCCACCATCACATCATACCCTGTGTCTCAGGATGTTAGGCTATATGACTCCTGGACAGGTCACACAGTGGTGCAAGCATATCATGCTACCTACTACATGTCAGGTACATGTGGCATTACACAGTCCTCAGTCATGTGGCCCCTCATGTTCACTATTTGCTTACATACACAACATGCTGTCACAGAGTACTGTCCATGCCTACATATCCCACATCTACATACCTGGCAGCATTCTAGCTCCACCAGCTCATACTGCTAACAACCATACAGGTGTCGTGTGGCAGATATATCGTGTAGATGTCATTGCGTCGGATACATCACACATGGTGCATACACATCACCTTTGCATAGCGACAGTCATCCACTGGGTATCACATGGATATTGTCCCCATACATGCATATCACATTGTACATGGTTGCTGTACACACATGCCCCACATGGTGCTGTGGTTGCCATATTCCACTGTGGCGTGGGTACACATCTGCAGGGCCACACATATCTGTACTGTGTGTGTTGCTGGTACATTGGTAGCCTTTGTACCTGTGCCATACACACATCTACACACGGGCAGGGTTACAATAACACATTTGTGGTGTACCTTCCACAATGGCTACAACTTTACATGGCACAGTATAGTCATGCCGTGATGTATACCAGGCTCAGACAGTTTACATATGCAGATGACAGACGGGGAACACATCTGTACTCATCTGCATACCACTTACACAGGGGTGTCATCTACTCTGACATGGGCCATGTCCTCCACATTAGTGATGCATGTAGTACTCCTACATGGCGTTTGCAGTGGGCGGGGTGAATGAAGCGCTCCTACATATGTGCACACATGCCACGTTGCTTAGCCTGGGCTTCTGTGTTACCTCCGCAGACTAGACACACACCATGCTGTGGAACGTAGGTCCTGGGACACACTGTGGCACTGGTCATGTGATAGCTCCCTTGCTGATAGGGTGACACATAGACATGGTACCACCACAGCGGCAGTACTGTGTAGACATGCAGTTGACATCCACCTCTGCTGTTCAGTGGACACTACCATGGGGAGGTGACACTACTGTGTACATTGCACATGTGTTTACACATGGACCTGCCGGACATCATTGTTGCACACATTGCACCTGCTACAGATCGTTTGGACATGGTTACTTGGTGTTCCTTCCATTTCGGGTGGCTATTCTGCTACTACTCTGTCCCATATGTGCAGGCCATACATATCCTGTTAGTGTACATAACACTAGGCCATACCTCCATTATGCATGCTATGCCTGTGATACTGTGTATGATGTCTGAACATATCCATCATGACAGCTTTACATTACACATACTTGACATAGTAACCCCTACTGCGAGGCATACGTGCACGTCGTGTGCACATTACGTATGACATCGACGGTATATGCCCATACACATGTGTGCTGTGACAGTATACATACATGTCCTATCCCCTGCTGTGGCACTTCCTTGTTGGACATCCACTGCCAGCATCGGTGGGTGGTGGCATTGTTCTGTGTTTTGCCCCCCTATGGCAGCCCTTGGGTTATCCCGGCTGTGTACATGATGTCCCACTGCTGTGCACACGGTGTCCACAGTCATTGGTATGCTCAGCGGGTTAGCACTACATAACCACCTTTCACCACTCTCTGCTTTATGGACAGGTATCTTTACTTACAAACACCGTTCACATAAAGTGCAGCTTCGTCATACATATCATGTGTTACACACCAGTACATCTCGTGGGTTCTACATACCTTTCCTGTGTTGACTTCCGTATTCCGTTCGAGTCTCGCTAGATACTTTATTCTCACTCGAGCCGTTTGGTTGTATTTGTTCGGTATGAACATACAGTTTGAATATCCTAGGAGTCTTCCTTATATCTGTCGTCACCTGCGACATGTGGGTTCATCACACCAATAGCTGTTCCTCGGTGTGTACTTATGCACATATCACCTGGGCATCTCCTCCATTCGTACAGTACGCGTCGGAACTAGGGCATGGTTCATTCCTCGGCTGGGCATTGGTTATTTGCACTACCTTGGTGGTGATGGTATGTATTGTGTTATGTTATGTGTGACTGCACCCGCTATGCGTGGCTTCAGGTACATTTCGCTGTGGTGTTAGCCGTGGATTGTGTGTGTTGGGTATGGTATTATGTTCGACATGTGGGTGTCCCTGTCCTGGCAGCGTCTGTCGATGGCGTTTTGCATTCGGATGTGTAACATAGCTCTTGTATTCCTTTACACAATGGATGCAGGTATGCATCCGCTGCTGATAGTGTTTCCCACGCGAGATGTTGCGGTTATGCCGCTGTCATTGACTGCCTGTATGTTTTTGCTGCTATTGCGGCTTGTATCCCTTTGATATGTGCGATGGGGTATATCGGCGGATGTGGGTGACGGGTACAAGTTGTGGGCCTTGCATTTATACATACACGGTATGCTTGTGTGTGTGCTCCATCCCTGCCTGGGGAGCTGCAAGTTACCTGTCTGTTGTTCTAGGAGTGTAGGTTTTGTTGATGTCGTCTGGTGTCAGTATCGCCTGCATGTGTGCTTCCTGCATGTATTCCTCCGTCACATCGGTAGTATATCTGCGGCTGTTAAATGCGTGCCGACTATCCCTTGGCATTTTGTCACGGATATTTACGGTCATTGTGGTCCTGTACTTGGGACGGCCTGTGTGCTACCGGTTGCCACCTATTCGGTGGCGATTGCTTGTTTAACACTCGTAGAACACACAGTGGTGTTTACGGGATGATCGTGCCACGATTGGTGCGGTGGCACATGCGTATTTCAGCGGTACATGACTATTGCTGTGTAACGTTGCCGGCGTATCGTTTGAAATTAACATATCGGTGCCATACATACGGTCATGGTTTGTACATGCGTCCTTTGCATCTCATGTTGGCTATACTCCTGTGGTACATTCTGGGACATTTTCGCTTTGCATCATTTTACGTCGCCACACGCCTAGCCAGGGAGGAGCTCTCAGTACTACTTTGTGGGTACTGCTGTACATACGCCTGTGGTTCCTATACTGTATGCCTACACATGTTATTCCACTCCGCCTGTCACATGTCACCTACATACACATTTTACAGTGGCACACACATTACACTCGCACAGCGGAACACACGACACCCTCACCTCACACATACACATACTGCCGCTGTCGCAGGGACGGTTGCACACAGTACCCTCGTTGCCCGCATCACCGGCGGCGGTGTCTACCTCCGCCCTCATATCCTAAGAATATTACCCGCACATGTCCTGTTACTGTACCGTGGCCTGCCGATCATCCCGACTCGCGAATATGCATTTAGGTAGGTTGACCTTTCCATGGGTGGCGTTCCCTGTTCTGTCCACCCTCCCGGATACTCGGGTTGTCGTTCACTATGTTTACTATGTAGAGATTTCACGTCTTACTTCTCTGTCACCTTGCATCCCTGTGATTCCCTGTTTTACCTGTTGTACTTTATATCTGTGTATGTGTACATATATTTCTACGTGTGTAATGATATCTATCTCCATATCTGTGTATGCACATATGTACATATGTATACACCTTGCAGCGAACGTGGCAGCATACGGCTACACCGTCTGCTGTAGGACCCGCGTACGGTTGAGGTGTTGGCGTTCCATGCTCCGCTGGCTGTTGGGTGTGCAGTGTTTGGGTGCTACCTATGTTGGAGTCACACATGGGACCGCCCATACGGTACACATTACGGGTGGCCATGTTTGTGTGCCGTCCATTTCACTGTGTGTGTAGGTAGGGAGGTGTCAGTCCAAGGGGCCTACGCTGTCAGAGTATGTGCTATACGTTCCCCCTTTGCCAAGTCATAGGCATATTGGGTACGCCTCTGTCTGCCTACTGGGGCTGGCACAGTGTGTTCATGGTGCTGAACGTTCTGTGCCTGTGCTTGCCTTGGCAGTTGTGGCGGGCTTGGTGGCCCTACACCATTATGTCCCTGCAGCAGCTGTTTCCGCAGGATCATATTATGTAGCATGGCACATACTATGAATATGTGGGCACATGTGCCTGGAGAGTACTGCAGGGCTCCACCGGATGTATCCAAGCACCGGAACCGTGATTTCAACATCCCAAACACACGCTCTATGATTATTCTGGTTTGTGCGTGTGCCTCATTATGGCGGTCTTGCATGTGTGTGTGTGCGCATTTCTGATGGGTGTCATCATCCACGGCTCCAGTGCATAGCCAGCATCCCCCACAAGGTGACCATGTGTGATGTCCCCCCTGGCGAATACCTGATACAGCAGTGAGGCATACCAGATATGGGAGTCGTGGTTGCTTCCAGGGCTGCCAGCACACACATCCATGATAATGCCCTGCGCATTGCACATGACCTGGCAATTGATGGAGGGGAATCCCTTGTGGTTTATGTAGCGTCTACCCTGCTCCCCGGGTGGTGACTTGATTTCTATGTGCGTACAGTCTATCGCACCCAGTACCTCCGGGTATTGTGCCACATGGTGGAAGTGGCGCATATTGCTAGCCAACTCCTCCTGAGATCTGGGGAAGTATATATACTCATGGGCATGTCGTAACATGGCATCCAGAAACTGGTGTAGTACCCTGGATGCTGATGCCTGTGAGATGCCCATTATATCCCCGGTTGGCCTTTGAAAGGTACCTGTTGCCAGTATTCGCAAGCTTACACATACCTTTGTGTCCACTGGGATGGGCTCCCCTCTGTTGTCTCTTGTTCTCAGGCGTGGCCGGCACAGCTCCACTATTTGCTGTAACGTGTCCCTGTCCACCCTGTAACGCTCTACTATCTCCAGGTCTTGAAGCCCCTGGTAGGTTACCCTTGGTCTGAACACTCTCCTTCTACTCTGAGGCCTACGGTAGTTGTCGGCACCCTCCTCCGCAACTCCGTCTGTCTCTGACACATGCCGATGCATCACGGCCACGGCAGCACCCAACATATACATTTTAAAAGTTCCCCGTGTGTTTACACCCTAAAGTGCAGCGTTTGGGAATACGTGCTGTGTGTTGTGTGCATTCACACTTTATACTGTTGTGCTGTACACCCGGTGATGTCATTGGGTGTGTCTGTGCGGCCATATCTGTGGATTATCTTCCGTGTTTTACCGTTGGCACTGCAACGCTGTTGCCTTTAGTGTTACATTACACTTGCCTGCATTGGTTTAGCTTTACACCTTACCTTACTGTTTCTGCACGTTGCACCTACTATTGCCTGGAGTGCATCCTGCAGGCACATGGCATATCATGCATTTTGTCTGCCGCTGCCGTTATGCTACCTCTCTACTTGGCTGTGCTGTATCGGTTCTTCGCTCTTTGCAATTCTGCTACATCCCCTACTTTCTTTGCATTCATATGCCTCCCCTTTCCCGTTTTGTGGGATTCTGCATGCAGAGTTGTCAGCTGCCGCCAATTGCCCTTCATGGGTTGATTGGTGTTGATTGCTCATTACGACTCCAATTACACTGCTTCCGCATTTCCTCATATTCTCCGCATCACCTTCCTGTATCCGTGGTTGTTGACGGGGCGGCCGTCACATGACTGGGTTGGGGAACGTAGTCATCCTCGTGCACATGCATCTGTGCGTGCATTGTGTACTCTCAGCGCATCTATTTCCTCACACGCCGGTCCTGATGCTGTGATGTGCATTGTACAGCCCATGTTTGCTGGGCTCCAATGTGCTTCCTCCTACAGTGGCACACCCCTCTGCGATTGACATGTATTCCCTCTAGGCCACTCCTCGGTGTATTACCGCTGCGCCGTTTGGTGCAGCCTTACGCCGGCGGGGGTTTTGCGATTCAGTATTATCTGCCTCATTTGCATGGCATTGACTAGTAATACATGGTTACGGCTCCGGACACTGCCGCCACTCCTTGGCAACCCTTGGGCTGTGGTTGTGGCTTTCCATGCATACTATGGTGTATTGTGGCTGTGAAGCTGATGTGTATTATACTGCTCTTTTATGACATTGTCATAAAAGAGCAGTATAATACACATCAGCTTCACAGCCACAATACACCATAGTATGATGATGTGTATTATACTGCTCTTTTATGACATTGTCATATTATTTCATTGTTCCGCACCTTCCACGGACATGTCCTGGGGTTCTGCTGTGGTTTCTGCATACATACCATTTATGTCATTATTTACATTTTCTGCATGTTTTCTTTTGACATTCTCGGTGTCTTTCGCCATTGGCATGTTGCACCAGTATGACACCTGACGTTGACAGCCTTCTGTTACTCCTATGTCATGTTTGGATATATGTAAACCGTTTTTTTTTGGTTTACATTGCCGTGCCCTTATGCTATGCCTGCGCCACCTCGTGAATCGCTACATGCCTTCATTTGCATGGTGCAACACTGCACATGGGGTGTTTAACATACCTACATGGAGGCGGCGAAACTCAGGCACACGCCGGTAGTGCACGTGGAATTGGATCGTACCTGAATCGCTCGGCGGCCATGTCTGGCGTTGTGGCACCTACGCCATGCGTGTGCCTGGCGCAAGGTTCATGAATCCCGGGGACTGTGTCGCTATGTTAAAGGAGTTTAACATAGCGAGACAGCTTTAAAAAAAGCAACAGAGATCTCTGTTGCTTTTTACACACTGTGTCGCTATGTTAAAGGAGTTTAATATAGCAAGACAGCTTTAAAAAAAGCAACAGAGATCTCCGTTGCTTTTTTAAACCATTGTCGCTATGTTAAACTCTTTTAACATAGCGAGACAGTGTTTTAAAAGAGACTTATACTAATGGAAAAAGTCCGGGTGACCGGACCTTTTTCCATTAGTATAAGTCGATTTACAACGTGCACGCTGGCCAATCAGCATGCACGTTTTGGAATACTAATGGGGGGTCATGGTATAATACTTAATATCCCTTACATTGTAAGTATGCATATAAATACACACTGTTATACTTAGAGTGCTATTCACAGTCCAGGCTTCACATTTATGTTGCAGTGATCTGGTGCTACATGGATATGCAAATCTCAGACTATTGGCATGTAAATGAAGAAGCAAAAGAGTTGCTGCAAACAAGCCCCCTATTGCAAAAGTGTAACATGCTTAATGCTCAAGTGATAGGGAGACAGCTACTATGCTGTTAAGGGGCTTTACACATGTGTATGAGTTTGATTCATAAACTGAATCTATAATGAGCTCATTTGCATAATAAGCATGTAAATAGCCCTAAACTTATACCAGTAAGCATCAGTTGTCTTGCAGAATATGGAGATGTGAGGGGAGATCAGTTGGTACTTCTGCATAGCTGGACATTTTACTGCAGGGGTTGATTTGGGAGATGTATCAGTGTGGTGCTTGTGCACACTAGGACATGTTATTGAAGGGGTCGCTTTGAGAAATGTTTAATGTTGGTGTTTGTGCATATCTGGACATTTTATTGAAGCGGTTGCTTGGGTGAATGTTTCATTTTGGTGCTTGTCCATACTAGGAAATAGTACTAAAGGAGTCACTTGGGGAAGTGTTTTATTTGGGTGCATGTACATACCTGGACATGCTCCTGAAGAGGTTCCTTGTGGAAATATATCATTTTGATGCTTATGCAAACTAAAAAATGTTATTGAAGGGGCCACTTGGAGAAAATTTTCACTTTGGTGCTTGTGCATATTAGGACATGTTAGTAAATGGGCTGCTTGGATAAATGTTTCATTCTGGTGCTTTTGCATACCTGGACATTCTCCTGCAGGGCAGGGGTCGCTTAGGGAAACGTTTAATTTTGGTGCTTCTGTATACCTGGACATACTCCTGAAGGGGTCACTTGGTGAATAATTAATTTGTGTACCAGGAAGTGCTTGTGCATACTGGTCAGACTGCTTTAGTGATCACTGGACAGAATAATTTATTGTGTCATTTTAGTGCATACTTAATACAAACTAATAATGGGCTTGCTGGGGGAAATAATTCATTTGTGCTACAAGGAAGTGCTTCTGCATACTTGGACAAACAAGATCACAGTTTGCAATTCCAATATCAAAGGTGAAGCATCACTTTTAACAACAGATGCATGTATTGCAGGGATGTCAGACTATGAATCGCAAAATTGCTGCAGTTCTCATTTGCATCTCATTATTTTTAAGCCCTTTTGCATTACCGTAAATGGCATCAGGAATACTCCTATCACATTTGTGCATGTGACTATGAATAATGGCCTTATTTTTTTTGCCATAGATTCATAGGTAAACACTAGGCTATTAGTCTGCAGGCTGTTATGAGCGTAGCCAATAACCAAAGATCAGATTCAAACCTTGTACCTTGTATCTGTTAAAGACCTCAGCCATTATGTCAACCACTCCCCAGTGCTATTAGTGACAAAATGTCACAGATGCTCTTTTTCTGTGCTAAAATATTTTTATTTAAGTATTGCTAATGCCCAGGTATATGCTTTGTTTCATTTTATAATATGCTGAGCAGGGGATTTAGCACTTCAAAGAAATAGTGAATGCTGGCTAAATTTATATGCATCTATTAGGATAATTGGCACATTACTCTTAGGTCAAAAGACAGTATTAGCTAATGCAACCAGGACACTTGATGGACATCTTCCTGGTTATAAATATATAACAAGGCTTCTTGGATATGACCTAATTGGTGTGGCTGTGTGCTCACCAAGTGTAACAATTAGTCCACAGTGTTCCACTGAGAAAATTAAATATTCTTAGAATGAATAATGCAAATTAATTTGAAACCAAGTGGTGCACTGAGTGTGACTGCAAGTATACAGTAAAAGATGGCTGAGAATGTCACACGTTCTTAAGCAGACTGTTTTTCGATAGTAGAAACATTTCCTTTTATTGTTTCAGGGTGCAAAGTATTGCCTGGACACTGAGTATGTTATGGTATTATGTGGGACTATGACCTGGCTATCATTTCTTTCGTGAGTCGTTCTCCGTGGAAGTCCATATATAGCATTCACCAAACTAATTTATAAAGTTATGCCATGGATTCAAAATACTCTTATGTCTCATATATTTTATTTTGTGAAATGCAAAATGTTTTGCATTTATGAAAGGTATTTATTCAAAGCCCTCTGTGAAAGTCATACAGTTTCTTTAAGTGACTTAAATTGGTTTACTTAGTAGTATTCACATGTCTTTTAGCTTCTGGCTTTGATTACATTTGCCATAAACAGCATATTCATGCATCCTGGACTATCATTTACTAAATGTGACTATGAATACTGTACATACAGGAGTCCCCATGGACTATGATGTTTGCAGATGACATTGTGATCTGTAGTGAGAGTAGGGAACAGGTGGAGGAGACCCTGGAAAGGTGGAGATATGCTCTAGATAGAAGAGGAATGAAGGTCAACAGGACTAAGACAGAATATGTGTGTGTGAATGAGAGGGAGGACAGAGGAATGGTGAGGATGCAGGGAGTAGAGGTGGCGAAGGTGAATGAGTCTAAATACTTGGGATCAACAGTTCAGAGTAAGGGTGAGTGTGGAAGAGAGGTGAAGAAGAGAGTACAGGCAGGATGGAGTGGGTGGAGAAGAGTGTCAGGAGTGATTTGTGACATACGAGTACCAGTAAAAGTGAAATGGAAGGTCTACAAGAGGGTAGTGAGACCAGCTATGTTATATGGGTTGGAGACAGTGGCATTGACAAAAAGGCAGGAGTCAGAGCTTGATGTGGCAGAGCTGAAGATGTTAAGATTTGCACTTGGTGTGAAGAGGGTGGACAGGATTAGGAATAAGTATATTAGAGGGTCAGCCCAGGTTGGAAGGTTTGAAGACAAAGCCAGAGAAGCAAGATTACGTTGGTTTGGACATGTGCTGAGGAGGGATGCTGAGTATATTGGGAAAAAGATGCTAAGGATGAAGCTGCCAGGTAACAGGAAAAGAGAAAAGCCTAAGATAAGGTTTATGGATGTAGTGAGAGAGGACATGCAGGTGGTTGGTGTGACAGAGCAAGATGCAGAGGACAGGAAGAAATGGAAACAGGTGATTTGCTGTGGCGACCCCTAACGGGAGCAGCCGAAAGAAGAAGAAGAAGAAGTAGTATTCACATGTCTTTTAGCTTCTGGCTTTGATTACATTTGCCACAAATAGCATTTTCATGCATCCTGGACTATCATTTACTAAATGATGTAGTTCCACCATTTCAATATAAACTGTTCAGTCCCTGCTAGCAAGAACAAAAGTACTACTGTTGTTTTCATGCTCATCAATTTAAAATCTGTCTCTACATTCAGGCATTTTAGTGTTCAGAGTTTCCTAAAACAATACTTGCATATTTGTTCATGTACAATTTGTGAAATAAATGTCATTTACACCAAAACACAAATTCTTGCAATGTCAGTACTGGGTCTGAAACACTTTTTCTCTATTGTTTCTTAGTTTAAGTAGCCACCTGTAAATTATAACATGCTTCCACAAAACTCTCGAGTCACTTAATATACAAAAGTGTCTCCACTAAATTTTACAACCGATAAGAACTATTTTATTGTAAAACCTGCTTTCCCTTTCTCTGTAAGCGAGACAGAGCAGTTATATTATGAGTATACACGTTTGCATTCAATAGTATGCGACAATTGTTTAGTTTTGCTTGCAGCATCTATGTTCCAAATATTCACTCTTCTGAAACACTGAAGAAATTGTTGATTAATTAAATTTTCTCCCCTTTTAAGCTTATTACTGCAGTTTATCATTAAGCTGCTGTTTATAATGTTATGAGAATTACTTACAGTTGCTCCAATCTGCTTTATGGTTGTAAGATGTAAGCTTACTGTGTATTGATTGTCAAGTCCCATAACAGCAAAATACTGTTTTCTAATATACCTAAATATATTTTATACTGCGTTTTGCAATATTTGACTGACAACAGGTTTCTTTAATTACAATTCCACAATTATTGTCCTATAAATTTTCACAATATATAATTTCAGGTATCAAAAGTGTACTGTAATAATTAGTTAATTTGTTTGCCTTCAATACCCAACGTGTGACTCATTTTATAATAAAAAGATTTCCAAATGTGTGTTTACTATTGCACAATCTCTTTTTATCCCTTGTTAGATGTTGGTATTTTATCCAAATGCACGGACTGCCATAATTCTTTCCCTGTTAAAATAATCACTTTGCCACGATGAGAAAACACCAAAACGGCCCAAAACTAAACCCGCACCCCCCTCGACTTAAATATACCAATTCCGAGATCGCACTACATTGAACAAAGGGCAAAGTTCACCTTGGTGGCCAAGTGTTTCCTTTTACAAGGAAAGGATTTCAGCAGTCTATGCTTTCAGATTAATGAAGTTTCTGAGAAGTAGGGTCGGGTAAGTGAAATTTGCACAAATGTAATTTCCTTGGGTGGAAGTAGACTCATATACATATATATATATATATATATATATATATATATATATATATATATATATATATATCTTTGTGTGTGTGTGTGTGTGTGTGTTTGTCTCTCTTGCTATTGTTCACATGAGACAGGCTCATTTCCATTTGTTGAACATTTTTATTTTGTGTTGTCTGAGTTATTGCCCACAGCTGTGGACCACATGTCACCTCTTTGACAGCAGTGCTCTACCTGACTCTACATCAGCTGTGGTGTTGTAGCTACATGTTCTTCCTGTAACGCTTCATTTGGTCCTAATGCTGATGTTATGATTGGTATGAAAGTCCTGCCATGATGTTCAGATGCTGCATAATTTGATGAGCAATGCTAGTGCTATTCCAAAGGTATCTAGATATCTGTAGCCTCTCACCGATAATCTGAATATACATTCCACTGTGTTTCATGTTTCCACATGGGCTGTATTACAGCTCATTTCTTCTGTAGTCTAGTAATCATACACTGGGGTCATTAACTAGGGTTCTGTCTCATATACAATATCACCTGCAACAAGCAGCACACAGCATATAATATGCTACCTACTTGTATGGTACTTGTGTGTTTAGAACTGTCTCCCTAGCATGTGTGTGTGTGTGTATCTATCAGATGTGCACCAAGTATGTGAATCATGAAAACTGTCTCAATAGCATTAGGTCATTTTTATAAATAATGCCCTGAGCGTTACAGACCATCTGGCAGTTCAGCAAATGGAAACATTTTCTGCTGATGTATCAAAGGCTCTCTGGTCAAGATGAGGCTTTGTTAGCAACAACTATGGTTCATAGGACCGCAAGGAAATGGGCTATGCCATAAAAGGCCCACAAGATGTTGGTTTTGTCCTCCACTGTCCTTGGGAATCTGATATCTGACAGATTGATCTGCATTTACAAAATTGCATAAGAAAATTTCCCGTCTGGGAAAAACAAAACACCCATGAATTACCACATAGGTGGCAGCCCCCTTAATACAGAAGAGGTAATAAGAGATCTGGGGACACAGGTAGATAGTAATCTCTCCTTTGACAATCATATTGCCAAAGTAGTTAGGAAATCATTCTATGTGGCCCATCTAATTACTAAAGGGTTTGCATCTAGAAATAAAGAGGTTACAGTGCCCTTCTACTCGTCACTCATTAGACCCATCATAGAGTACAATGCCCCATTTGGGATGTACCTCACAAGACACTTCCAACAGCTGAAAAGACCACAAAAGTACCTCACCAAGAGGATTACTGGTCTCAAACATATGTCCTATGCAGCCCGACTGAAAAAACTCCGGCTGTACTCAGTGGCATATCGCTTACTCAGAGGTGATCTCTGCCTGACTTACAAAGCCATGTCCAACTCAGAATTGATGGACATGCTCCACCTAAAGAAATCCAAGTCACTGTGAGCCACATGCTCTAGTGAGCTAAACCTCGCCACAATAATAAATAGAACATGCTGGAGGGATAGATTCCTGCCACAGAGACTCCCCATGGTTTGGAACAAAATTCCTAACTACATTAGGCAGAGCCCCTTACTAACACTCTTCAAGAGAAACCTTGACGAGTGGATTTGTAACAGAAAATACACCCCTGGGATCACTTCATTGGCTCTGCTTGACAGAGGATTAGTTAATTAATCAATGAGGCAGCGAAAACTGACACACTCTGGCTAGGCTTGTAAATGCCCTCGGGAAGATAGCCTAGTACCTACCTATGAACCTATAAAAACTCAAAAACTAACAATGTTTTATAGAACCAAAAACTTTCTCATGGGTACAACTAAAGCTACACTTGCCACTAAGTATCTCCTCCCCACACTTTTTTATGGTGCTGCCATCCTTACTAACCTTCAGGTATCACAAAAATTAAAACTTGAACAATGCTATAACAAAGTTTATAAATTTATAGCAAACCCCCCTTTAAGAACTCACCAATGTATAGCACTAAAAAGCCTGATTTGGTTAGAACTACCCCATCAACTAACATATACACAGACTCTTACCACCTGTAATATTATCCAGAATCTACCTGCTTGTCCAGCACTAAACAACATTCTGCACAGCTATGTTCCCAGTTGGTCATTATGATTCAATGACCAAAAACTCCTGTCTGTCTACAAACCTATCAAATCTACTGGACATTGTCTGTACTTGTACCAAATTGCTAAAGCCTGGAAATCCGTATCTGTATCCATCAGGTCAGTCCCCTCCCTTCCATCCTTCAAAACCATTCTGAAAGACTTTCTAGCTAAAACCTGTCTCTGTTCTTGCTCAATACCAGGATCAACTATATCCTTAAATGTGAGCAAACACCTCTTCATACTTTATATTCCCTCACTCTCCCTTCTTCACTCACTTCCTTACTTCTATCAATTTCTCTCCCCTGCCTTTCTATGCAAATTTACCATAATCCTGCTTTTCTCTCACTTTGGATTGCAATTCTTGTTTATATTACACTAGTTTACCTATAATTTCTCTATAAAGTGGCTAAAATTTCTGTAACTATTAAATCTTTTTCATACAACTTGTATCTATTCTTAACCAATGTTTTCATGTTATGTTTAATTTGGTACAATTGCTTAAACTGTAGGGCTTTTTTTAATAACGTTTAAAGACTTTAAAATTATTGTTCTTAAAGTGTTTTGTAATACTTTGAAGCTTTCCTCACTGGGCCTCTGTTGAAAATGGGCTCCTACCTAGTCACACTTTCCCAGTAATCAAATGTCAATAAATAAATAAGTAAGTATACTCCTTTATATGCTGTAGTATTACACTGAGGAACTGGTTTAGGATTTGTGAGACTGATACATGTGATATTCCTAATGTAACCCCATGAAGTTGGTACAAGGACCCTATAGCTAAGATAGTTAAGACTACATATACCTTTGTATCCATAGGAATAGGCATACCACTCATGCCCTTTGATTCTGCTAGGGGGTCATACAGATTCACTCGGTTTCTTACAGTATCCCTGTGCCCTTGGAAATAGTCCATGATTTGTTGTTTTGTGAGCTGGTGGTATGTCAGGCACTGCCTATTCCAATGATGTAGAGGAGTGTAACATGCAGCACTGCAGGCACTGGCTCAGTGTATGCCAATGATGTAGAGGGGTGTAGCATTCAGCACTGCAGGAACTGACTCTCTCTGTTCCATTGAAGTAGTGGGATGTAACATGCAGCACTGCAGGCACTGGCTTTGCCTATTCCAGTGATATAGAGGGGTGTAACATGCAACACTACATGCACTGACACGGTCTATTCCAATGATGTAGAGGGGTGTAACATGCAGCACTGCAGGCACTGGCTCAGTGTATGCCAATGATGTAGAGGGGTGTAGCATTCAGCACTGCAGGAACTGACTCTCTCTGTTCCATTGAAGTAGTGGGATGTAACATGCAGCACTGCAGGCACTGGCTTTGCCTATTCCAGTGATATAGAGGGGTGTAACATGCAACACTACATGCACTGACACTGTCTATTCCAATGATGTAGAGGGGTGTAACATGCAGCACTGCAGGCACTGGCTTTGCCAATTCCAGTGATGTAGAGGGGTGTAACATGCAACACTACATGCACTGACACTGTCTATTCCAATGATGTAGAGGGCTGTAACATGCAGCACTGCAGACACTGACTCCCTCTGTTCCAATAATGTAGAGGGGTGTAACATGCAGCACTGCAGGCACTGGCTCAGTGTATTCCAATGATATAGAGGGGTGTAGCATTCAGCACTGCAGGAACTGACTATCTCTGTTCCATTGAAGTAGTGGGATGTAACATACAGCACTGCAGGCACTGGCTTTGCCTATTCCAATGATATAGAGGGGTGTAACATGCAGCACTGCAGACACTGACTCCCTCTGTTCCAATAATGTAGGGGGTGTAACATGCGCACTGCAGGCACAGGCTCTATCTGTTCAAGTGATGTAGAGGGGTATAACATGCAGCACTGCATGCACTGGCTCTGTCTAGAACAATGATGTAGAGGGGTGTAACATGCAGCAGTGCAGGCACTGGCTCTGTCTATCCCAATGATGTAGAGGGGTGTAACATGCAGCACTGCAGGCATTAGCTCTGTCTATTCCAATGATGTAGAGGGGTGTAACATATGCACTGCAGACACTGGCTTTGATGTTGGCTCCTAATGCATGCTGCTGTTGTACTTCTGCTGCTATTCCTTATTCCTAGCACAGCTTCCATTTAGCAATAATGAAACATCATATTCAAAATAGGTACTGTGCAGCACCTCCATTTTATACATTCCTGAATGACTCCCCATTTTGGGTTCCATCATTTGCATATTCCACGTGGCTTATTTGCTTAGGGTTCTTCATTTCCACGTCATTACTCTCTTGTATACCACACTATTTTAACCATGGCTTGGTTGCTCTGTTTGTAACTCTAACTCGCCTACACCTAGTACATAGCTGCAACCTATGCTAACTTGCACACCACAGTGTGCTAGCCATATAAGAACCACAACCACTGCATGGATCCATGTACCCCCCCCCCCCCAGAAAATAAGTGCACTCTGTCATTTCAGATAAGCGATCTGCACTAACCTGTCTAATATAAAAGCCAAAAATTAAGCATATGAGATCTGGTAGGCATAAATTGAAAGGTGAATATTTAATACAGCACACAGTGATTGAAACTGTAGATTCATTTAAGGACCTGTATATATGGGTAGATTCAGCTATGAGTTTTTTTAATCATATCAACCAATTGGTTAATGACAGTTATAGAACTATAGGTTGTATAAAAAGATTTATAAAGTCTAGGAAATCAAAAATAATGAAGTCGTTGTTTGTTAGTTACATTAGACCCAAACTTGAGTATGGAGTAACAATATGGAAGCCCTAAAAGACAACAAGCATGAGTAAACTGGAAAGAGTGCAGTGGAAATATACCAAGGGATCCATGGATGTGAAAATGTAAGTTATTATGAAAGACTAAAATATCTGAACTTGTACGGTGTCTATTACAGATATCTAGGAGGAGATCTTATTCAGGTATATAGGGCATTTATTTACAACTACCTCTGGGAATGTTTGGGGTTAACAAAACATACTGGAGAATCATCAGACAACCTATGTAGGTGATTCTATAGGAATGAGAAGTGTACTAACTGGTACTCTGACAGAGTAGCTGATGCATGGAACAGACTACCAAATTATATTAAAGCAAGTACTAGTATAGATCTTTTTAAGAACAGCCTGGATACTTATTATGGAATAAGTGTTTTGGTATATAGTCAAGCTAGAAGGGCACTGATGCCTGCGCTTGAAATATTTGTATGTATGTATGTATGTATGTACAGTATGCAGTATGTAAAGATATTTGTAGTGCATGTCTTAGGCTTCAAGATATGTCATTGCAAGCAAACATTTTGCACAGAAGAATGTTTTTTTTTTGTCATCATGTTCTAGTTTTATGTAAAGGAATACTCTGAAAGAACTGAAATTGAGAACATGTTTAAAAAAATAAAATTAGAATTTCTAACTGTGAATAAACAAATATGTTAAGAAAAGCAGTTTTAGTGTCATATCTTGAAATCAGTTTTTATTGTAATTTTTTATAACTGTTGTGAAAACAAACCACATTAATTTTGATTGGAATGTGGCACATTTTTAACTATTTGCTAGCCCACCCAACCTCTAGATGATTGACTCAGCAACATAGTGCACTTATACTAGCTAAAATATTTAGGTGCACAATTTATTAAATTCACAATCACAACAACTACTATACTGAACATTGTACTTTTACGAAGCTACATTGAATAAAAACCTAGGCCTCAAAAAACAACTTTAATCTTGTATAATAAATAACTAATATTGCTCAACAATCAAATTAAAATAGTGCTGCTTAATACAGGAGGCATGTTTAACAAACTAAAACAATAAAGGAATTAATTGAAAAATACAACCCCAACATAATCCAATCACCAACTCATCAATCAAGAAAGACACACCTGTCCTATCCTACCATTTCCCAAATTACAAATACATACTTACTCCTAGGCCACACCCTAGAGATGGAAGAAATACCTTCATTCTCACTAACAACATCATCTGCACATCCTCCCTAAAACTAGGCACCTCCAATTAATGGTCATGATGTTAATTGGCTAACCCCAAAAATGTCATTCACTGAATCTTCTTCCTTTACATTAATCATATCATACATTCTCAGATAATATAACACCTTCAAATTAAAAAACTCTAATACATCAATCAATATGCATTTCTAGACCATAAAGGATATTACTGTTATGGGACACTTCAGTGTAAACTCTCTAGGTCCTAGTAAATATGGCATTTCAGACATTCTAACCAGCTTTGGACTAACACAACTCATCTCAGAATCTACAAGACTAGACTACCATTCAGGCAACATCTGTCTTGTAGAATTCCTTATCACTAACTCTTTAAAACAAAGAGTGAGAAGGTCACACTGAAAAACCAAACAGTAAAAACTAAATGAAAACTCCAGCCAAGCTAGAACTTCCAATGAGTGCCCTCCCAAGCCTCCTGTAACAGAGGCACATGGGATATATGCAAATGACTCTTATGAACATCAGGTGTTTCGGCTATATGGCAATTCTGATTGCCCATGACTTTTACATTTGAAGTCGTTTTAATGGACAATTTCAGGCCAATAAAGCCAAACCCCACTAACTATGGATATGCATATTTCAGCCTTGTTATGACCTCGTCAGCATAGCACAAGCAGAGTGTTATGCTGACAAGGTCATAACAAGGCTGAAATATGCATATCCTTAGTTAGTGGGGTTTGGCTTTATTGGCCTGAAATTGTCCATTAAAACGACTTCAAATGTAAAAGTCATGGGCAATCAGAATTGCCAAATAGCTGAAACACCTGATGTTCATAAGGGTCATTTGCATATATCCCATGTGCCTCTGTTACAGGAGGTTTGGGAGGACACTCATTGGAAGTTCTAGCTTGGCTGGAATTTTCATTTAGTTTTTACTTATCACTAACTCTGAAATCTAATAGCCTCAGTAACCACTGTCCCATTTCTTTCAGCCTAGTTACATCCACCAAAATAATCCTCTGTGATATATTTTAGACTCAAAACTGAAAAAAATCATGACTTAAATCAAACTGAACATTATCAACTGGTGCCCCATTCTATCCTCTAATAGCCCAGCCTCTGTAACAACAGCTTTTTCAAACGCTCTCATCAACCTTCATCTTCAGCAGACTTCAGAAGAACACCAGTAAACAATGGCTCACCCCTGAACTAAAAAATCTTTACAAACTACATGAGTCTGCCTGGAAATAATGGAATCAAAATCCAACTGCCAAAAATCGAAACAGGTTCATATAACTATGCAGCCTAGTCAAAAAAGTCACTAGCTGGCACATAGGAAAATACCTTCAAACTGCCTAACAATTACTGAAAAACAACTAAAAACAGTTATGGATACTAGTAGATAGTATAACAGGAAAGTTAAAAACAAAGAACAGGCCCAAAACCGCACTACTCAAACTACTTTTGGCCCCTCCTCCTTAAAGACTTATTTACTAACTTCAGCATTCTTTTGTCCACACACACAAACAATTCATCTATTAACTCACAATTTGCTGAAGAACTCCCTCCCTACACCCCTATTTTACTTCAAAAACAACAATGAAACAAATAAACAATTTATTTGACTGAACTGCAAATGATGCTCCTCTGGGACTAGATGCTTACTTCTTTGGTTCATCTTGCTATGTAAAAAAAACACCCAGTTAAATATGCTTGGAACCTAAGCCTCACCCAAATCCAAATGCTCTTATGATGGAAACAAGCAACTGCCAGACATTTACCTAAACTGCAAAAGCCCAAAGATGCTAAAGATTTCTACTCATTTTCATCCTACCAACACTAGGAAAATTCCTTGAAAAGATTATCTTTATCCAAGTGTCTAACTACATAAAAAATACTCCTTTTCCCACTCACTGCCATGCTTTTTGATCAAGACACAGCAACACGACAGCCACATATACCCTGGCTGATGACATCCAGCAAGACTTCAACAAGGGTCTTCTCAATGGGCTGTGTTCACAGACATCATTAAGGCCTTTGACTTAATAGACTATTAAATACATTCACTAAGCAGCGGGCATCAGCCACAGCACTCTCCCTTGGTTCAAAAATTTCCTTTCTGACAGATATTCAAAGTTCAGGTAGTTAACTCCATTTTGGAAGTCCTCCCCCTTAACTAAATGTGTACCACAGGGATCCATCATCTTACCCCACTTGTTCTCTCTCTATTCATAAACAATCTTCCACCATACCTACATAATTCTATACACATATGACTTGGTCATCTACTGATCAAATACTTCTCACACCCAAATCATGTTATTAATGGAGAACAACCTTTCTTTTCTCTTTCAATGGCTTTTGAATAATAAACTCATTTTCAACACCAAGAAAGCAAAATCCATTAATCTTGTGGCACCAGATAAAAAACTTACCTCCACCTTATATGATTGGCCATAATAACATAAAAATGATGCAAGTACCCATATACCTCATGTGAAACAAAATATTCACTTCATTAATAGCATCCTTCATTTAAAAATAATAAGAGGGCATGAAAGCAAAGGGAATTATTATAAAAGATCAAGTTCAAAAGATCTAGACTTCCTGTCCTTTTTTTATCATAACACATATCCCTTCTAATTGGGTTAAGCCTAATACCCCAAACAATAGTGAACATAATTCCCAACAAAGTAGATGTGAGTTTATATGACAGTTGCAATATATAGACCAAGCCCCAAAAGATTGTATTAATGGTATAATTCTTTTTCAGAAAGGGCACATTAAAGACTTCCCAGGTATAGCTGACACTCCTCATATTATCTAAGACTGTTTTCCATTCTCTGCTCTCACATGTGTGTTCACAAACCAAACGCCCAAACTCTTTATAGCAGAATGAGAAAAAGGAAAATTCCCTATCATAAAATCCTTTCCTAGGCCTTTATATATCAAATTTGAGGTTCAAACCCACAAAATACAAGGTATTCTGCCATAAAACCATAATGGATGTCACCAAACTAACATCTCTGGCCACCACAATCAGGTTGCCAGTTTAAATGAAAAACAGACATTTTTCAGGTTTAAGCTCTCACTTTCAAGACAGTAATAACTGCTTTACCTGGCAAACAACACTGATGACTAAGCCAAAGAATAAAGTACTGAAGGAGCAGCATGGTATGTCTAATCATAATTATTTGAAAATGTGATATTCAAGATACCTTTGAATTTATATGAAAGATATAACTATTGTAAAATAAATTACAAAATATTAAAAGGTAGTCCGGTGTCAAAAGATTGGTCTAAAGTATTTACACTAAATAATGAAGAATGTAGATACTTAACATTGCAAAGTATTCTTCTTAGGTCAACTGAAAAAAGCAATGAAGATTCTAAGCGTGAACCAAAGGCCATTAATCTTTCCTTATGGTGGAGGATTTCCTCCGGGTGCTCCGGTTTACTCCCACATTTTAAAGACATGCTGTAGGTAGATTGGACACTCTAAATTGGCCCTAGGCGTGAGTGTGTGCATGTTTGTGCCTTCTCTGGCAGGTAGGGCACCAGGCTGACACCTCAACACCGTAAAAACTCCACTGCTAATCATAAGCAGACAGTTGATCCGCTGTGGTGACTCCTAACTGGGAAAAGGCAAAAGAAGAAGAAGAAGATGCAGAAAGAAAAAGAAGGCCGTCCAATTATATAGATAATTTTCATTTTGTAGAAATAAAACAAAATGTAATAGGATTTCTAAGGAATTTTCAAATTATAATAAAAAGTGAAAAATCTAAATTTGAAACCAAACTACTGAAGAACACACACATACACACACACACACACACACACACACACACACACACACATACACACACACACACACACACACACACACACACACACACACACACACTATGATGGAAGACTATGTGGGTAACTGACCTGAGTCTTAAGAGTGTTCATCAATGACCTTTAGGCCTGAACAGTGGAAAACTGCACTTAAGAACCTATGAAGACTGCATCAGCATCATAGTTCAAACCATTACCGTTCTTTAACAGTGTTGAGGCTGTCCCCTAAACTTACAAATTCCATATACCATGATGAACGTTGCTACAGGTTTTCTTACTCCTCAGGTTGAACAATGCAGGCAGCGTATGTATCAAGCCACAAGTAATGGCACATTCATTTGTTAAATTGTACAGGCTGCAAATGGAATGCACCTTACCACAGCTCTATCTTATGCGGCCTAATATAATACTGAAGAGAAAATCAAAGAATCTCTGCAAACTGACAGAATGTCTTGTGACAAAATGGGACCTAGAATTTCATTTAATTTAAAAAAGTAATGCTGGTTGCACTAAATCAAAAAAACCTGACGGACTTTATAGCAGTATGTACTCCACAGGATCACTGGCAGAATGGCTGCATAGTTGTTTCTCTAAATGAATCTATTTTGCATAGTGAGTACAGACATGGATAATGTTAAAAGGTTTGGTGTGACTTATATGGGTATCTGTAAGATGGTTAACAGTATGTCACAAAGGTGTGTGTTCAACTTAGTATCCTAGAGGTTTTAGAACAATGTTTTAAGGCACTTATTATATCAGGGAAATTAAATATTACATTTACCCTTGCCCTTGAGGGCTGAGTGATGGCTGAAAAGGTCTGAGATGCATTACGTTGCTTACCCAGTTACAATTAAGAGAGAAAGACTTGGGTGCTGAGGGTAATAAGCCTATTGGTGAAGGTAGAATGTAAGTGTTGCACTGCCACAGAGATAAAAAGGCTGTTGATTTCGCTACAGCAGTTTCATTATGATATCTCTGTTTTACCAGAAAGCAAAGAGTGGCCCTTTCAAGACAGCACAAACTCTGTATCTGTGAAGTCACGAAGAATGGGTAATGTCTAGAAAACTGAAGATAGAAAAATAGTCACTGGGAAAAAACTTATCGTTGTTGCTAATACTCTGCTAAGGATGAAAACCCAGACATTTTATATAAGACATCAGAATAAACCAATAGCCAAAAAACAAGGAAAAAAAACATTATATAATTACATCTAACTATGTCAAGTGAGAAGGCATTGTAACAGAGTTGTTGCTTAAGTTAGTGGTATTTTAGATGTCTTCTGGGGTGAGATTTCTCTTGAGAGAACAGAAAGAGACTAGTACATATATCACTCTTCACTGGAATGTTATATATGTGTGAATGTCACAGCTCATTAAAGAGCCTGAGATGATGGATGCAGTCTCTGGGCACGATATCAAAATGATAACAGGGTTACTGAAGTATGCACATGCACACGCACACACGCGCACACACACACACACACACACACACACACACACACACACACACACACACACACACACACACACACACACACACACACACACACACACACACACACACACACACACACACACACACACACACACACACACACACACACACATGTGACACAAAAGCATCTGGTATTCTCCTAGAAGATGGCATATGCGAAAATAGATATGAATTTTTCACGTTCCTGAAAAGAGGTACAATTAAAGTACCTTCTTACTTTACAATGATAGGCTAGTTGATGATGGCAGTAAACAAATAATTCCTATGCCAAGAGAAAAATTAATTAAAAAATACTTAAATACTTAGCATTTTCTTTTCTTATTTTACACACTATTATGCTGTAAAAAGTATTTTGTATAATTATGAGTTGTAAACAAATTACTTTTGTGGAACTTTACAACCCCCATTTGCTTTTTTTATTTCTCCGTGCTGACAAGTCAGTGTCATCATTTTATTGTAAAGAAATTAAAGATGTGACGACACTCTTGCAACTATAGCAGCAGCATCTGAACGGATTAAGTGCACACCCAGCAAGGAAATGCACTACCTTGAATCAATATCTGTGCAGAAAAGAAGCACCTCTTTTACTTTTCAAAGCATAAGGCATATTCTTAGCAACAGCATGCTCTGCTCACAGATAAGAATGCCTTGCAGTCAGGGTTTAATTGTGTTTTAAAGCAAACTAATTAACAAATCACCACATAACTGAGTGTCCCAAAGAGTGATAGTGAACTGTGAGGCAGAAACTATTCAAGGAGTCCTAAGTGTTTACTGTAAATTCCCATATGATGATGTATGATGACTGTAATTCCAATTTGATGGTTTAAAGTCCTGTCTTTAATTACCTATAATATTATTCCTATACAGGAAAGTATAACTGCAATCATTTCCATGCCAGAAAACAGAAGATGAGACAAACTAACTCATATTAAAGAAAGAAAAACATTTCGCTAAAAGGATCCATAACAAATGAAGGCTGATAGCAAATGTATGCAAATATGTCAGTTGGAGTCTAGGTTAGATAGGTTCATAGGTTCATAGGTTCATAGGTTTATACTAGGCTATCTGCCCTAAGGCATTTATAAGCCTAGCCCAAATTATTGTGGCTTACGCCACCCCTTATATGAAAAAATACTGTGCCCATTAGTTTGTTGTGCCTCTGTCCAGCAGTGACCCAGAGATGATTCCCGGGGTAAACCTACGATTTCCCATCCACAGGTCTAGATTTCTCTTGAACAGAGTCAGCGAGGTGCTCTGCCTCACATGGACCGGGATTTTATTCCACAGCATAGGGAGTCTCTGAGTGATAAATCTATCCCTCCAGCACGTCCTATTTATATCCGTGCTAAGGTTTAAGTCGTTTGCTCTAGTGGTTTTGGTGGATTTGGATTTTTTGAGGTGGAGCATGTCCATTAATTCCGGGTTGGACATGGCCTTGTATGTCAGGCACATGTCACCTCTGAGCAGACGGTATGCGACTGAATAGAGCTGGAGTTTCTTCAATCTGGCAGCATATGACAGATTTTGGAGTCCCTTTATCCTTTTGGTGAGGAACTTTTGGGGTCTCTCCAATTGCTGCAGATGTCGGGTGAGATACATCCCGAATGGGGCATTGTACTCGATCATTGGTCTGATAAGTGAAGAGTACAGGGGAACAATGACCTCACTAGATCTGGATGTGAATCCCTTCATGATCAGGTGGGCAATGTAGAAGGTCTTTCTAACCACTTTAGCAATGTGAGTGTCAAAAGAAAGGCCACTGTCAACCTGGGTCCCCAGGTCCCTGATAACCTCTTCTGTGCTTAGTGGATTGCCACCTATATGGTAGCTTGGGGTTACCTTGTTTTTCCCGAAGGGTATGACTATACATTTTTGGCGTTTAACTTCAGGCCATGGCT
>NC_056740.1:277861685-277899079 GCF_019279795.1 Protopterus annectens
TGAGGGTAGTGCTGCTTAGCAACTCACAATTGTCGGACACTTAAGTTCTAGCCATTAAAATATATGAATTAAATAAACATAAGTGCATGAATACCACATCTCAGTATCTCAGATATTGGACTCTCAAGTACCCAGTTTGCTCACAGTGGATGGACACACAGCACCAAACCATTACCATTACATATTTAAAGCAGTGACTTCTCTTGGTCTCAAAAGTGTAAAGAAATAAAGCTGGGCAAAGCAAGATTAAAATTAGAGTTTGTTTTAGTTTTGCTAGTGTGATGTGAAATCTGTGGAAAAAAAGAGGGTAGCACCAGGAGCTGATATTTCTTAGTATTATCAGAGGTCTATTACCTCAAATGCACTGCAACATTCTATTTACAATGTGTTAATTTCTAAGCAACTTGCGTAGGAACAACCACAGAAGGGTTGGAATGAAAGTGCACACTGGGAACCCACCCTCCCACTCACATGAAACTAGCATGTATTTAAGACCTATTAAATGCAGCCAAGCAATTAACTGCCACCCTACACTTGCAAAATTCCAACACAGCAGATATAATCTAATGTTTATTTCTGTTCTTGCAGGAGGTACAGGCATGATGTTGATGATAAAGGCTTAAGAGCAGAAATAATTCAAAGCCAGATGACAAAAAGGAAAAAAAGTATTTGGTTAATTACTGTGGTTCTTAGTGTCTAATATGCTATTCCATCTGTTTCACTCTGTCTTCTTGTGTTCCTGTCTATCTGACAGCATCAGTTTGTCTGCATCATTAGTTGTATCAAAACATTTAACAATTAGGGGTTTGAATGAGAAAAGTATTTACTGAGAAAACTGGATTCATGCCCATGTTTAAAAACATTTAGATTTTGTATTTAACAAGCCTCTTTTCATCTGCTGCTTTAGCACTTTTGTCATACTGCCTTCTATACTCTACCACCAAAGTGCCTGCTCGGTGAATAATCTGACCACCACATGCCAGTGATATTCATAACCTTGCCTGACATAGTAAGGAGAGGACTTGGCCCAAACTTGGGGTTTGGGAGGGATGTTACATCTAAGTATTATTTGTACAATGTAGCAAAAAAGTTCTAGAATACAAAGACGTCCATTAGTTCAGTATAGTGTTGTGATTCTAAGAATGTTAAGCATTCCACACTGCTTATAGTACATGCACAGCAAGTGTGAAATGTGCAATACATTAGTTTATTACCATATAGAAAGGCTGGCCTTATGCCAACTGGACTTGTATCAGTACAGGAGTACATAACTGCATACCTCTTAACTGTACAGATTTTCACAGAATGCCCAGATTTTTGCTTCATATTTCTCATAAAATTGTGATTTTCTAACAAATCACTGGTAAACCATTGAAGGATGAAGTCAGAAAATAATGACAGGCATTTGAGTTTCAGACCTCATACCCTTCAGAAAAATTCATGTTAATGCAAAACCTGTTATTGTATCAACTTTCTAAGTTTGTAAAAAAAAAGTGTCCCTATTTTTGGGCCTTTGCTCCCTATTATTTATGGCTTTCTCCAGAGTTCTTGCTTTAACAGGTTGAGAGGTATGTATAACTGCAAACATTTCAATGTTAGAAAATAGAAGAGAGACAAATCAACTTATATTATAGAAAGAAAGAAAAACATTTCACAGAAAAGATACATAAATGAAATGTAATAGGAAATATAGCCATATGTGAGTTGGTGTCTAAGTTAGATGACAGGGCATTAAATATATTTCAAGATGTGCAACTTAAAGTCCTGGAGACCCTGCACTTGGCTATAACAGGGTCATTATCTACATGTGACCTACAAGATTTGCCCTAAAGACCCCACAGAAAAATGCAATGCATTTTTCTACGTGAAGTATTGCTTCTGCAGTAGCTGTGAGTCTTGTTAGTGAAGCAGAATATGTTTCCTGTCATGTACTGTGCTACTATTTAGTCTAGTATTATTAACACTAGCTTATCACACTACTTGTATGTCTTGTGGTGTTTGCTGTGCATGTTCTCATAGTAGTCTGCCCCTGCTGTTGAGTGCTCAGCAGGGTTTTCCACCCAGCACTAAATTTGGATGAACCATCTAGTTTTGCATATCATTGCAGTTACTGTTACAGAAGATAAGACTGAGTTAAATTCAAAGACTGACATTGGTGTTGTGTTGGGGGTATATAATTAGAGGCATAATGAATATAATTTTAAAAAAAGTGGAATAGTAAGCCTCAATCAATATTCAAACAAACAGTAAGCATAAAAATAAAAATAAAATGGCAGATATAATTATTTGAGGCAACTTCTGATTATGAAGACTTGTGATGGAATATTACCAGTTCAATGATATTACAGAAAAACACTTGCTACAGCTGTAGATAGTGACAAAATAATCCTAGTTAAGTGAGGCATAGTGCATGTGTGTGTGTGTGTGTGTGTGTGTGTGTGTGTGTGTGTGTGTGTGTGTGTGTGTGTGTCTGTGTGTGTATGTGTGTGTGTGTTTAGTGGAGGGAGACAGAGTTGTACAGAAAGTGAATCTACTTGGTTAAAAGAGTAAACAAATAACAAATAGTTTGACCATAACCATAAATATTGCAGGAATACCACAGTTTCAGATTTGCCTGCAAAATAGGAGGAAAGACAAGAACATTCACGATAATGGCCGGACTGGACCGGGAAAGAGTTCTGGGAGAGTTCACTGTAGAAATATTATGAGGATTTTTCATATTCTCCCTATTTCCATGCAGATGTGTTTCCTCAAGGCATTCTGATTTCCTCTTACTTGCCAAAACTCAAGGATTACTAGTCTAAATGATCCCAGTCTATCATTTTTATGTGGCCCTTGAGGCCTTGGTTATTGCTGGGAGTGATTTGCAAGCATTTGTCCAAGTATCTGGTTTAGTTGTGTGTGAGCAAGGCATTTGCTAAAGACAGACCTGAGATTATGATTATTATTAATAATATTATTGTCACTGTAGTTCAAACAGTTTTATGAGATTCTGTGGAAACAAACTGTAACATGACATGAGAATTGGCATGGGACTCTAATAATTCAGAGCAGGTGCAGGAGGTGAGTGAAAGCTCCTGAAGACAGAAAAGAGTAATATGAGATGAGAATGTATAAAGGAGTTTAGAAAATATTCATGTTGTTTTTGCCCCCTCCAATTGTCCCCACAACCATCAAACTCATCCCCACCAAATCATTTTCCTCACATTTCCTAACATCTACGGACAATGGGCGTGTGACAGGAACTTTTACCAGGGTTTTTGTTTCAAGTGTGCTTACTTTGGAGTATTATGGTCTGGTGTTGTCAGTAGCACCTTGCAAAGATTGTTGCAATTTATTTATTTATATATTAATTTGACATTTGCTGACAGGGATAATCCAACTGAGCTACTGCCCTTTTTCAGTGGAGGGCTGGGGAAAAAAGCTCCACATTACAAAATTAACAACAAGATATAATAGCAAATATAAACATTTCAAAGTATAAAATGATTGTGCAACAGGTATTACACATACAGGAAAGAGGTATGAAATATTTACAGATTAACCTAGCAAGTACAGATGCTTTAGTATTGGGACCAGGTAATTGCTAGAATCAGGTAGTAAAATATTTGGACTGTTTTTAGTAGACAACTGAGCAATTTAGAGGCAGTTTGAGTTATGGAAACCAGAGGTGTAGAATTCTAATTGTGAGAGCCAAGGTAATAAACTAAGACACAGATGGCAGGATACAAATACAGAGTTGTGTGGGATGATATATATAGAAGCATAAGATGAAATAAAAAGAGATAACTTTAAAGAAGAGTTAGGGGAGGAATGAGGTGGATAGGAGGGAGATAAGGAAATAAAGTAAGGGGGGAGGTGGAGGGCAGGGAAAAGGATCAGGTTGGATGATTACAGTGGCAGATCCAGGTACTGAAAGATGGGTTTTGAGAGCTTTGTTTAACACATGGACTGGAGTGATATTTCTGAGGTTCATGGAAAGCTTGTTCCATGAATGAGCGGGGAGATAACTGTAGAGATTCTGGCCAATAGTATTTTTAGGTTTATGTATCTGGTCAAAGCTTCATAGAAGTTGAGGGGGAGTGTAAAGGGAGAGCAGTGTTGAGATGCTAGGGCAGGAAGAGGGCTTGGTCAGGATAGAGTGGATTATCAGAAGTTGGGAAAGCAAGAGGTGGTGAGGAAGCTCTAGCCAGATGAGTGTCCTGAGAGCATGACAGTGATGGGTTTTAGGAGGAAGACTGGCAGCAAATCGAACAACTTTATTACAGGTGTTTTCAAGTTTAAAGAGTACTGAGGACTGTATGGTTGTAAGGATATGAAAGCTATAAAAGAGGTTAGGGAGAAGGTATGCTTGAGCATGTGAGATTCTGGAGTCAGATGTGAGGAACAGTTTGATTCTGTAAAGGTTGGTTTTCTTTATACTGTGAAGTACATGAATGTCAAATTTGAGTTGGTGATCTATGATTATCCCTAGGAGCTTAGTGTGGGCATCTGGTTTAATGAGTGCATTGAAAGAAGAGATGGTAAATGAGGACTTCAGGTGAGAGAGGGATTTGGGGAAGAAGAGTAGACATTGTGTCTTTTTGGGTTGAGTATGAGTTGATTGTTGGTAAGCCATGATTCTGTGAGGCTAAAAGATTTTTGTGTCATGGATAGCAGGTCAGAGAAGCTAAGGAGATGATAGTAGAGTCATCCGCATACTGTATGAGGGATGACTGAGGACAGGATGTGTAAAGTTGGTTAGTGAAGATATTAAAGATAAGGGATCCCAGAATTGAACCTTGTGGTACTCCCATTTTGATGGGGAGAAAAGGGGAGAGAGCAGAGAGCCATCTGACTAATTGTTGTCTGTCAGTGAGGTAACTGTTAAACCAAGAAATTGCAGCTGAAGATAGATTAAGTTGAGAAAGTTTGGATAGTAGAATAGGGTGAGAGACAATGTCAAATGCTTTGGAGAGGTTGAGAAAGAGACAGGATACCAGTTTGTTATTGTCTCTGGCATAGCAGATGGAGTTAGTGAAGGAGATGAGAGCAGCTGTGGTGCTGTGGTGGGGACGAAAACTGTGTTGGGTTGGGGTTAACAGGTTTTCATAAGTATAAGCCATAATTTGTTTATGAATGCAGCTTTACCAAATTTTTTAGAGGGAAGTGTGTATAGCAATAGGTTGATAATTATAAAGCTCTACAGAGTTCCACCTTTGTGGATGGGTATTGTAAAGAATTGTTTCCAGAGAAGGAACTGTGGATTTGCTAATAGAGTGATTTATGAGAACTGAGACTGGAAATGCTATGGAGTTAGCAGCTACTTTGAGGAAGGAAGATGGAAGGCTGTCTGCAGATGGGGAACATGGTTTAAGGTTGAGAAGGGGATTTTTAATTTAGCTAGTGGAAATTGGATTTAGTGAGAAGAGAGTTCGTTGTAGTGGGAAGTGGGAGGTGAGGTTTTTTGGTAAGAGGACTGCAAGAGTTTGCTGATGGTGTCAGTGAAGTAGAAACTGAAAATGGATGCAGTTTCATGGGAGGGGGGTTATTAAGGTAGGGGTTGGGAGTAGAGGGATTACCAGGGTGGATAATATGGTTTATAGTTTTCCACAATTTTCTGGGGTTTCCGGGTTCAGTGGCTAGAGGTGTGTGGTAGAAGTTCTTTTTGTCCGTGTTGAAGTGTTTTTTAGCCAGATTATGGAGTTCCCTATATTTTTGATAGTCACAGTGGGAATTAGTTCTACACCAAAGTTTCCAGGCAGAATCTCTGTTATGGATTAATGATTGAGTAGTTTGGGTGAGCCAAGTAGAGCATTGAGATTTAACTCTTATAGTTCTGAGAGGAGTAAGAGAATTTTGGGTGTTGAGAAAGATGGAGTTAAATTGTAAGACAGCCTCATCTAGAGGTAGGAATGAAAGGAATGACCAGTCTATAGAGGAGAAAGTATTAATATTATGGGGCTGAATTTAGTTAGTCTATGACATTCTATGACTTTATGTGGTTTGGAGAGGAAGGGGGAGAATCTTAGCACACGTATTGGAGAGTGGTCACCAATGGAGTCAGTTAGGGATTCGGGGTGGTGATAGAGGTTGGGGTGAGATACGAGAATCCAGTCAAGGATGGAATTGGTTGGTATGCATAGAGTATGTAAATTACCAAGACAGATTGATAGTTTAATGCTATTTAAGATGCTTTTCACAAAATATGTTTTACTTTTAATATACAGCAATAGCATATATTCCTGATACTTAGTTTGAAGTAATCTTTAATTAAGGAAGTCAACAGATGGAAGGGGATTGGTGGTATGAGGGTAGGATAGGTCAGCTCAGAGGCCCCACCAAGATGGTCAACATTGGGCCCAATAATTGCTAAGCCTGATCCTGCCAACCAGTATGGGAACAACCATAGAACAGTTGGAATGAAAGTCCATACTCAGAACTCAACTCAATCATCCACTCACAGGTAGACAACACAAATTTAAGACCAATTAAAATGCAATCAAGAAACAAAATGCCTGTTTCAGGGATCATGCATACAGCATCAACAACCTACATCTCTTCAACCAGCTTGCTACTTGTAGACAGAGCCCGATGTCCTTGGCTACCCCTTCCGGTTAGGGCATTCCAATTCAATGCTAACTTACTGGAGGTGTCATGAAAAAAACTCCCATTCATGCAGGCCAGATGGATTAATCAAAAAATGTTTATTTACTTTATTTTATCTGTTATTTTATACTACATACACTAACAATATACAAGCATCACCTTTCAGTGGTAACCTAGGAGTGCTGACTGGTTGAGTGTAATGCTCAGACTCAAGCAGTTGGTATACACCGAATGAAGGAATCAAACCCACCAGTGAACAATTAAGCTCATTAGCAGCTTATAGCATTACATTTCTGCTTAAATTAAACTTCAGCTTAAACTGCGTTGTTCTATTATTTTTTTGTGTTTTTGTGATAGACTGTGGTGTAAATTCAAAAGGCAAATGAAAAACGAAATGCCATCAGTTCCTGTATAATATCTCTAACAAAAAGAATATATGACTTCAAAAAGAGAGGAAAAAGCAAAGGAAACACTCCTGGATGCATCGATCAAAACAGACTTTAATACCATACAAAACAAAACAGAGTTAGAGCTTTCATCTCATAAATATCTCACCAGTACAGAAGACTTCTTCAGACTGCTGAAAGTATTAAAAGATATTCCTTAACTCATTAACACCTATATTGCAAGGAATGCCACACATTTAGCAGCCTACACACATCCTTGCATTCCATGGCATTTTCTGAAAAATCAGCTTCAAAAGCATTAGATAAACAAATGTATTTTCTGAGCAATAAAAGCTATTTAAACTGTACAAATAACAGTGTTATCAGTAAGTGTTCTTTGTAGCAATAATAGTCACTGCATTCCTGGTCTTTCCATAAATGCTATAACATATTATTTATTCACACGAAGCCAGAATTATATTTTTTGCTAAACTTTCACAAACAAATTGTCATATCTTGAAAAATAGCCAACACGTTGGTTAACCAGACATAAACTTTCAGATGGCAGCAAGAAATTCTTCTCTGAGTGCATGTTTATTTAGATATTTACAGAAATATGAAAACATATGTTTAATTGTATAATTAGCAATATAAATAACTCTGAATGTCAATCAAGATGTGTAACTTAAAGTACAAATATCAATGACAGTTTTCTTCAACAACCTCTAAGGTTTCACCTGATGCCATGTAGCAGTTTGTGAGTCACTTGTTTTCAGAAATATTAAGTACATATGGAAATATTGCTTATTTTCATAATTACTACCAAAAAAGCAATATCTCAAATACAGTGTGATATAAATGGAAATTGACAATAGGTTTTCCTGTCTCTCCCCATGGCATATTACGCAACACCCATCAACAGCATGTAACTCTCTAAGTTATGAATGTATGATCATAAATATGAAAACTAAGTGGCAAACAGTGATTAATTTCTGTACTGCAGGTTATCGTATTGTGATGACCCACCACTGGACCAGTAATCAAGGACCCTCAATCCTCCGCACTGGCAACAGTGGGGGATGTACACTGGGAGGATAACAGGTTAAACACACAGTATTTCCAGATGCAGCTCTCTGCATCAAGTGCAGTTTCCCTTAAGAGCACACAGAGACCACAGACCATCAGGGGCTGGTTTCTACCTCTTTCTCCAGATCCCCAATAAGATTCTTCACTGGCATAGCTATAGAGTTGACTATTCACTGAGTGGCCAAGCCAAGACTCCTAGCACTCTCTCTGTCCAGGCAGTGCATCGTGTCCCTGCCTAACTAGCTGACATATACTCTCTTTGAGGTTTGATTTAAACACACACACACACACACACACACACACACACACACACACACACACACACACACACACACACACACACACACTCACACACACACACACTCACACACACACACTCACACACACACACACACACACACACACACACACACACACACACACACACACACACACACACACACACACACACACACACACACACACACACCTGGGAAAGGCTGGCAGAGGTTTACTAGATATGCCCCCTTTTGCCCAGACTATAAGGTAGTTATCACTGCCACCAGTCAACTCCTTATCAGCTACTTTAAGGCCCATAACAAAGGGTGTCCAGTCTTACTGTGTAATACTATTATTGGTACAAATGGTAATTTGACCAAGAGCATGGCTATTAGGAGTGGTCCACACATTGTCACAGAAAACATATGCAAATACTCTCAAAACTTAAATATCTCTAGACAGTTCAGCCACAATGGAAGGTTTAAATATGTTTAATAATAAATAATAAAAGAACAAAACAATGCTCAGTATATGTTCACAGTGACATCAGAGTTCAAAATACCAGGAAATATTTGAAACAACATTGCAGGCAGTCTCAAATAAATAAAAAAAAAATATCTAAACTAAGCTTTGCTATATTCCTGAATATATCTAAGAGAATTACACTGTTCCTTAGAAACTTGCTTCATCAGAGCAAGGCACATGTGGTGAATTGTTCTTGTCAGGTTCAAGACAGAATACAGAATGTCCTGTCTCACTGACTCCTGAAATTAATATCTCAAATATTACTGCTGGGATAGCTTCCAGAATGACATCATTTCTTGTCATCTGACTCTATCCCAGGTGAAACCCCCTGCTGGAAGCTTGGATGTATTTAGCATCTACCTGTGAAAATGCATAGACCTCAGATCTTTGGCAGATGCTGGAAGTCATAAAACAGTTGCATTCCTTCATACTTTCAGGGGTAGTAATTAGTTCACTTCGAAGACAATACAGAAAGCTTCTCAGCACAGACTCTGTCTCTGGCTGCATTGAAAACTGAAAGATATCATCTTTTATTGCATAGCCATAAAGTAATTTAATTTCAGCTATTTTTTTGAAGTTAACCTCCTGTATTCCAGTTTCCACTGTTAAAATATATACATTTAAACAGTTACAATAGTGCATGTACATTTCTGTTCTATTCCAGTAGGGCACACTGTTGTTACATTTTAAGCACAAGCACTTTATAAAATAATGTTTTAACACACATGTCTGTAGAAGCCAGTTTGATATACACATAACATACAGTTCTAATACAGCTGTAACACAAGCATCTTATATAGATCATGCTGATATTCACAAATGACATATAATTATTTACAAAATTCCCGATAGCTGTGCTGGCAGTATTCCTCTTTATCACATTTCTTCCCCTCCATGAAGACTCAAGCTAGTTTTTCAAGGGACCCTTGAGAAACATTGCTTAAGAGGGATGGACCTGTCTGGGAATACATTACCCCATACCCTGTCTTGAGAGCCCATCTGCATGGGCATTGCTGACCCCACTATGATGCTGCACTGTCATATCATATGCCTGCAACCCTAGACTCCACCTTAGTAACTTGGCATTTTGCTGGCTGGATTGATCTAGCCATGTTAAGGGATTGTGTTCTATAACTACAGTGAATTTCCTTCCATACAGATAAGGCTGAAGCTTCTGCAGTGCCCTCACTATGGCTAGACATTCCTTTTCTACAGCTGTATAGCATTCCTCCTGGTTTGGAACCTATGGTAGAGATATACCACCAGGTGTTCTTTTTCCCATGAGGAAACCTGGCTGAGTACAGCCCCCACATCATGCTTTGAAGCACTCAGCTGCACAAAAAATTATTTGCTGTAATCTGAACTGGCTAACA
Organism: Protopterus annectens; assembly: GCF_019279795.1. Classification (NCBI taxonomy): domain Eukaryota; kingdom Metazoa; phylum Chordata; order Ceratodontiformes; family Protopteridae; genus Protopterus; species Protopterus annectens. The sequence continues at coordinate 277,871,902 of NC_056740.1, forward strand.
CAGGGGGTCCTCCCAAAGCTCCTTTAAGCTTCTGGAAACCTGCTCACATGTTGGGGTCCACACTACCTTATCTGGCCTGTTATTCCTTGTCAGGTCTGTAAGGGGACAAACTTTCTGTAGTACCCTGCTGCCCCTAAGAATGCACTCAGATGCTTTTTGGTAACAGGGCAGGCCATGCCTTTATTGCTTCCACTTTGGCAGGTTCTGACCTGATCTTACCACTCCCCACTCTATGTCCCAGGTAGGAGACCTCTGCCTTTCCCATCTGACACTTACTGGGCCTAATGCTCAACTCTGCCCTCTGTAGTCTGCCCTGCACCTCCCTGATATGCTGAAGGTGCTGTAGCCAAGAATGGCTGTAGATGGCAATATCTTCCAGGTAAGCAAGGGAGAAATCTCCTGCTCATGCTAGGATATGATCTACCAGCTTCTGGAAAATCACTGGGGCATTTTTCATCCCAAAGGGGATCTTTGTTAACTCATAAAAGCCAAAAGGAGTCACAACGGCTGACCTCTCTCTAGTACTGGGAGTCAAGGACACCTGCCAGTAGCCCTTGGTAAGATCAATAGTGGTAAGATAGTTAGCTTCACCCAGCTGTAAGCATCTGACTCTGTGTGACTATTTAATTTCCTACAGTCCACTCAGAACCTGGTGCTGACATCCTTCTTTGGTACCAGCACCATTGGGGAGGCCCAGGGTCTGCAGGACTACTGGATTAACCCTAGTTCCAACATTTCCTGTATCTCCTTCCTCAGAGTCTGACTCTCTCAGGCACCCTATAAGGGGTCCTATATCCACATGGTGCTGCACCAGGTGGGTGCACCCTTTTTCCAGTGAACATGCCCCCAAAATCCTGTAACATTGCTTGGATTTCACAAAACTGGGTAGGGCATAACTGCTGGGATATTGCTACCCCTTCCACTGAGGTGTCAATCCAAGCATCACTGAGTAGATCAATCACCACACCCCCCTCAGACTCCTCCTGCCATCCACTGCAAATACTCAGCACAAGGGTCTCTCTGTCATGGTAAGGTTTCATCAAGTTAACATGATAAAATGTATGCCCTTGCCTCCTGCCTAGCAGTTCTACCATGTAGTTAACATCACTGACCTTCCTTACCACTTTGAAGGGTCCCTCCCAAGCTGCCTGCAGCTTGTTGGATCTGACAGAAATGAGAACCATAACTTGCTTCCCCATAGCATACTCTCTAACTCAACCATTCCTGTCATACCAGACTTTTTTCTGCTGTTTGGCTTCAGCCTTGTTCTCCTGGGCCAAACCCATGAGTTCCCTGAGCCTTGTCCTGAGGTTTAGGACATATGCCACAACTTATGGGATTCACACTCACCCTCCCACTCCTCTCAAATCAAATCTAGAGGTCTCCTCACCCTATGCCTATACAGCAACTCAAAGGGTGAAAAACCTATGGATTCCTGGGGCACCTCTCTGTAACCAAACAGATGGGACAAATATTTGTCCCACTCCCTCTTAAACTGGTATGCAAATGCCCATAGTATGGGCTTCAGCGTAAAGTTTAACCTCTGCACAAGACTATTAGTCTGGGGATGGTAGGTGCTTCACCCCACAGTGCTTTCACAGACAAGCCAACAGTATTTATTTTGGGAAACATACCCTTCTGAAAATCTCTAACAAAGCATTTGCCACCTTTTCTGTCTCAACGGAGGACAAGACCACCACCTCAGGGTATCTGGTAGCATAATCTACCACTAGGATATACTTCTTTCCATGGCGTTGGGGTAATCAGAAGCCCCACAATATCCATAGCTACCTTCTGAAATGGCTCTACAATTACAGGCAAAGGTACCAAAGGAGTTTTGACCTTGTCTCCTGCCTTGCCTACCTTTTGGTACTGCTCACAGGTCCTGCAGTACCCTGTTACATCCCTGGAAATCCCAGGTCAACAAAAATTCTGCATAATACATCTTTTAGTGCCAGATGGTAGGCTGTGGGCACTACCAACTGTTCTACTACTTCACTCTCTAGCCCTGCCTCAGGGGTCCACTATCTGTACAGTAAACGTTTGTCCCAGTATACAGATTTCCTTTTTCCTTGAAAATCAGGGGCCACCCTAGCTACCTCCCTCAAATCTTGCAACATAGGGTCTGAGAGCTGAGCCTGTCTTAACTCTCTCTTTGTAACCCTTCCCAGATCTGCTTCCACAGGATGCCTGGTATCCTCTGACAGCAGTACTTCACTGTCAGCCTGGGCACTACTACTCACATCTGCCCTTGCAGTCACTCTGTCCAAGGGAACATCAGTAGCCACAAGCAGCTGTGGCTCACCCTCAGTCTCACTGCTTCAGGGTAGCACCCTCCATGAAGTAGCCACATCATCAGTCCTGGCTTCAAGTGTGTGGTCTGTCTGGGTCACCCCAGGCTATCAGACCCACATGCTTATCTCTAAGCCTGACTGAGTGTAACTGCATGCACAAAAGGTACTGAATTATCAAAATCATTCCCTATCAAGACATCTGCATGGATATCCTCAAACACATCTGCTTGCTTGCTTCCTTTTCCACTCTCCCAGTCAAGGTGTACCCTAGCCAAAGGTATTTGGAAGTAGACTTCCCAAGCAAGTAGTGCTCCTCTTTAACCATTGCAAGCTTCACAATGGTTAGGTCAGAGACTGTGTTTCTCTTAGCAGTGGCCTCTTTACCATTTACTAAGATAGGATATAACCTCTTGTGGTAGTTTGGTACCCTTGTTGTCTCCAGGCAACTTACTGCTGGCATTCTGTCATTCCTATGTACTGGTTCTCCCACCTTTTGTTCCCCACCTTGCCTCCATGGACATCTATATGCTACATGGCCCCACTGGTTACATTTAAAACATTTAACCCTTGATTCTGTCCATCTACCTGAACTTGTGACTTCTGCTGCTACTGGCAGACTCTGTTAGGGTGATTTAGGCTGCCCACCTTGGGTTCCCTTAGACCCATGTGCAGCACTGGTCATCCCTTTCCTGTGCAATGATGCCTTGCTTGCTAGGTATAGGTCTCCCCTTTTCCCCATCTCATCTGCGGTATTACATTCTCTATTTGCCAACCAGATTCTCAAGTCCTGGGCAAAGTGTTAAGGGCTTGTTCCCTCACCAGAATGTCTGCCAGCCCTTCAAAAGTGGTGACCTGACACCCACTCAACTACCTATGAAAATAAGTGCTTAACTCAGCAATACATTCGCACATGCTTTCATTTGCCTTGCATCTATGCTTACAAACCTTTTTTCTATAAGCTTCAGGTGTTAACTTAAACTAGTATAATAAAAAAATTTAACTGTATTATAATTTAAGCAATCAGTATCAGACAATTTAGAAACAGCAGTTACATCTTTACCATGGAGTAAGGGGGTCAGGAACAGTACCCAGAACCCTTGGTCAACATTATAATGTTTAAAGTCCCTTTCAAACATATGAATAAAACTATCAAAATTACCACCCTCTGTAAATTGTGGAAGAAATTTACTGACCTTTTTGATTCTGGAGTTTGGTTACTCCCTTCCCCATTACCTCCATCACCTTGGTGAAAAGGCAGCATTTCCTTTTCATGTTGCCTCTTCCACTCATTTTTTCAGCTTTCAGATGTCTCAGTCTCTCTGCTGATTCTAATTCCATTTGTTCCTGTTTCTTCTTTTCTTCAGCCTCCAAATGCCACAGTTTCTCATTTTCTTAAGCCTCTAAACACCACAGTCTCTCTGCTGATTCTATTTCCCACTGTTTGGGCTCCAGTTGAAGTCTCTTTAACTCCAGACAGATTTTTAAATCCTCTTTGGAAAGGTTGAACTGTCCATTTTCTGCATGTTGTACATCCCCAAGGCCAGTCTGGATGTCCTTCTGGTTGCTGGTCTGTGATGCAGCTGTGATTAAGGCTGCAATCATTAATGCTTTTTCTCTTGGCACATCTCAGCCCACTGGCTCCTTGTCAGCTTGCCATAATCCTCTGCTGATATCCTTGACTGCTGTCCCTGAGTAACTAAGCTAAGAAAAAATAAATAAAAGTATTGTGATCTGAAACTCTGAATGTCTACTGTGTTGCTGCTTGAGATTACAAACACCTTCTTTAGTGACCACTGTTTACAGGCTACAGGAGTTCAATATCCACACCACTGAATCACAGTATGTGATGTGGTGATTTCACTACTGCCACCAATAATGTGACGACCCACCAGTAGTCAAGGGGCCTCAATCCTCACCACTGGCAACAGTGGGGGTGTACATTGGGAGGATAACAGGTACAAACACAGTATTTCTAGTTGAATCTCTCTGCATCAGAAGCAATTTCCCTTAAGATCACACAGAGACCACAGTCAGTCCAGAGCTGGTTTCTCCCTTGTTATCCAGATCCCCAGTAAGACTCCCAATTGGCACAGCTATAGAGTCAAGATCTCAGCTGAGTGGCCAAGCCAAGATCCCCAGCACCCTCTCTGTCCAATCAGTGCTTTGTGCTCCTGCCCAAGTAGCTGACACACACACTCTTTGAGGTTTGATTTACATACACACACACATTTACATACATGGCACAGGTTTACTAGCTATGTCCACTTTTGCCCAGACTATAAGGTAGTTATCACTGCCACCAGCTAACTCCTTATCAACTACTTAAAGGCCCTTAACAAAGGGTGTCCAATCCTACTGCATAATAATAATATTAGCACAAATGGTAGTTTGACCAAGAACAAGGCTATTGGAGTAGTCCACACAGTGTCACCAAATACATATGCAAGTACTCCCAAAACTTAAATATCTCTAGACAGATCAGCCACAATGAAAGGTTTAAATATATTTAATAATAAATAATAAATGAACAAGAAAATGCTCAGTATATATTCACAGTGACATTAGAGTTCAAAATCACAGGAACTATTTAAAACAACATTGCACAGCAGTCTGAAATAAACATAGAAAACTATCTAATATAAGCTTTGCTATATTCCTGACTATATCTAAGATAATTATACTGTTCCCTAGAAACTTACTTCACCAGAGCAAGGCAGATGTGGTGAATGGTTCTTGTCAGGTCCAAGAAAGAATACAGAATGCCCTGTCTCACTAAGTGACTCCTCAAATTAATATCTAAAATATTACTGCTGGGATAGCTTGTAGAATGACATTATTTCTTGTCATCTGACTCTATCCCAGGTGAAACTCCCACTGCTGGAAGCTTGGCAGTATTTAGCATCTCCCTTTGAAAATACATAAACCTCAGATCTTTGACAGATGCTGGAAGTCATAAAACAATTGCATTCCTTCATACTTTCAGAGGTAGTAATTAGTTCACTCCGAAGATCATACAAAAAGCTTCTGAGTACAAACTCTGTCTCTGGATGCATTGAAAACTGAAAGTAATTTAATTTCAGCTATTTTTCTGAAGTTAACCTCCTGTATTCCAGTTTCCACTGTTGAAATATATACATTTAAACAGTTACAATAGTGCATGTACATTTCTGTTCTATTCCATTAGGGCAGACTGTGGTTACATTTTAAGCACAAGCAGTTTATAAAATACCTTTTTAACACACGTCTGTACAAACCAGTCTGATATACACATGACATACAGTTCTAATACAGTTGTAACACAAGCTTCTTATGTAGATCTTGTTGATATTCACAAATGACATATAATTATTTATAAAATTCCAAATACCTGTGCTGGCAGTATTCTCCTATGTTAAAAATCTTTGTGTCATTTTTAAATAAATCATTGCCCTTTCTAATATTGCATATTATTAAGTCACTTAGTTAAAAAAGCTAGATCCCAAAAAGTTCTGGATGCCATAAGGACAGAGCCCAATATCTTTGACTATCCCTTCAGGCTAGAGCATTCCAGTTAAATGCTATTTGCAGGAGATGGCACGAGGAATGCAAACCAGGTCCTATAGAAGTGACCAAGTTAAATAGAAAAAAAAATCTTGTGATTAAATCATGTGACTCAACTTTCTTCTTAACTTTTTTAAATAAGTAAAATTAACATTATTTAACCCTCTGTGTCTATTTGCATTCAACTTAAGTTGCCAAACATATTCTACATAATCTAAAAAGTCTTCCCTACTGCCACACCTAACATTTAAAGGGGCATGGTTCATAATAAAAAAAAAAATCTTAAATTCAGCCTGCTTAATGCATTGGATGAATTATTTAACATAATCACATACGTATGATCATAAATTATTTTTTTCTACATTCTACTTGCTTTTCCTGTATGAAATGATTCACATGTAGAACACACTGGAAAATCAACAACAAAACTTGATTTGCATGGGGAAAAACCCTGAAGATTTGCAGTTGTGTATGGTGATTACAAAAAACATAATTGACCCTCTTATTAATGAACCTACCCTGGCCACTGTGGTGCAGCAGTTAGTGTTGTCACCTCACAGAAAGGTTTTCTGGTTCGATTCTCAGCTGGCGTGCCTTCTGTGCATAGCCTATATGTCCTCCTTGTGGTTGAGTGAACTTTAAGAACATGCAGGTAGGTGCTTGTGCATGTGTGTGCCTTCTGTGAAGGCTAGGCACCGGGCTGGCAACTCGACTCTGTAAAAATCCACTGCTAATCAATAGCAAACCGGTGATCCGCTGTGGCGACCCGTAACTGGGAAAAGCCAGAAGACTTTTTTATTAATGAGCCTACTCAAGGTACAATACAAGCATTTTTTATGAGCCATTCATCTAAGCTATAGTACTATTGCTGTGTGTAATAAAAATTTGTTCAAAAATGCTTAGGATTTCTCTCCCCTCCTATTACCTAAACATCTAAAAACATAACCAAGTTGTGACTGATAACCTTTTTGATTGCACTGCTATCATTACTGAATGTCACACATTGCCATAGTCCAATGTACATTCACAAGCATTTTTCATAACCAAGTTGTGACTGATAACCTTTTCCTTTTCACCATTACCCTGTAAATGAAAATTATCTTCAGATAACTTTTCTGGGGTACTCCCTAGCTACAAACTTATTCATTAATTTTGGAAAATAATATCTTGAGTAATCCTCAGTAGTTAAAATTTATGCATCTGTATTACATACTTTTAACTATCCCCTTTCCAACTGAGGAAGATGCATACTTCTATAATAAAAAAAATGCTTCCAGTATTTTTATAATTAATACAAATATTGAGTTTATGATGCTTTTTAAGAATACATGTATTCAAAAACACTATTTGATCTTCCTACAGCATACTAGTAAACTCTAAAAAGTTGTATCATTATTAATTTCTTATAAAAATCCATCTAAATCTCTTTTAGATCATTTCCAAACTACAAAAAGCTCATCGATAAATCTTTTATAAAACCTAATATTATTAAAACTTGACTTATATATATTTTTCCTCCAGAATATACCTCTCAACTGTCCAGATTTTTGCCTCATATTTTCAGTCTGTTCCTCATAAAATCTATGGCAAATCACTGGGGTGATCTCAAAACTGAAGTCATTAAATAATAACATAAATGTGAGTTTTAACCTTCATATCCTTCAGAAAAATGCAAGCTTCACAAAATGTATTATTCAAGCCACTTTATAATTTATAAGAGCAATGTTTAAAACTTGTCCCTATTTTTGGGCCGTTGTTCCCACATTTTCTCAGCTTTGTCCAGATTTCTTGCACTAAAAGGTTCAGAGCTATGCCCCAGAATGACATGACAATGTTGAAAAAATTTGGGGCCATTGCCATTGTTGCCTCCATCACCAGCCCTATAATCTGTTGACAATAACATTTTAAAAACAAAATACTGTTTTAAGTGTGTAATTTATATATTCCCCTATACATTTTACTTAATTTACAGAATAGTTCTTATTCTTCAGCAACATATTTCATGCCCACTCATTCATCACATCAAGGGGTATGAAAACGTAAAGAGATTTTACATTTAAAGTAAGCAAAAAAAATCTTTGTGTTCTACTTTTCAATCCTTTAAAAAATCTTTAAACTGAAAATAATCTCTGATATAAGATGGGCTATTAATAACACTATCATTCAATACTTCATTATTTATTTATTTATTTATTTAGTTATTGCATTTGTTCACCGGGAATGTCCACTGGGCCTGGATGAGCCCATTTTCAGTGGAAGCCAAGGGAGAAAAGCTCCACATTATTACATACAATTAACAAAATAAAACATTGTAGATACATGAATAAAACAATTGTAGTACTATATACAATTAGTTAGATCAGGTGTTGATATATAAAATGTAAAAACAGTAGAAAGGATAAGACAAAGTGCTGATTTGACATTCCAATAATACGTAGAAAATACATAATCTTTTTTTACTGACAGTATAAATAGAAACAGAAGTACGAAACTCAGAGTAGAAGAAGAAAGTCTCTTAGCAGTATGTATGAGTATAGAAAGACAATGATATCTACATGTGAATGAGTAGGATTCAAAGTAGAGGGGTGTAGATTACAGGGAGAAGCCGGTGAACAGATTTTATCTGGATGAAGAGCTTGAGAGAGGAGGGGTGAGAAGGTACAGAGAAAAGAGTGGGAGAGATTAGAGAATAGAAATAGGAGAGGTTCCATAGTGGGAAGTTAGGTGTTGGGATTTTTTAGTGGGTTACAGGGGCATCACCAGTTAGACACTAAATGTAATTGTAGGGATTTTTTAAAAGAAGCAGTCTTACAGGTTGATCTGAGAGGAGGAGGAAGATTATTCCATAACTTTGAGACAGCATGGGAGTACAGCATTTGGCTAGCTAACAGTTTGGGTTTCTCTATAGACAGCAACATTTTTTCTGACCTGAGGTGGCGATTGGGCTGATACTTGGTTAGTACGGATGAAAGTGAAGGGCAATGTTCAGGTTGGTAGATTATTTTGTGGGCTGTGGTTAGTTGAAGTTAAGTAAGATGATGGCGGGATTCCAGCCAGTTTAGTTGATGCAATGAGGAGCAGTGGTGGGTAGAGTATTTAGAGTTTGTAGCAAATTTGGCAATTTTATTGTAACAGGAATCAAGCTTACTTTTTAGGGTAGATTGTAGGTTGGTAAGGATAGGAGCACCATAAAGCAGGGTAGAAAGTAAGAAGGATGAAGCTAGGGCCTTTATTGCAGTGAGACTGAGGAAATAGTTATGTCGATATAGGGCACCTAGCTTTTGATGCCTTTTTTATATTGCTTTGGATGTGAAGGTCAAAGGTTAGTTTGTCATCAATGATGACACCTAGCAGTTTGGTATTAGGGACAACTTCTAGGATGGTATTGTTACATGAAGTAATTGTAAAAAGAGATTTATCAATGGGGTTGTTTTTTGTGGGAGCAAATAATAGAAGTTTTCTTTTGCTGGGGTTAAGGGTGAGGTGGCTCTGGGACATCCATTGCTCGGTAGATGTGAATGCATCTTGGGTAAGTTGCTGTAATTTAGTGAGAGATTTTGAGGAGGAGATGACAGTTGAATCATCAGCATATTGGATGACAGAGCTATGAGTAAGGGTTTGATGAAAGTTGTTGACAAATATACTAAAGAGGAGTGGACCTAGAATTGATCCTTGGGGAACACCTGTACTGGCTGTGATGAAAGTGGAAGTAGAGTTTTGCCATTTACAGGATTGCTGCCAGTTTTTGAGGTAGCTTGTAAACCATTGTAGGGTGGGGGGGGAAAGATTGAGGTTGGAAAGTTTGCTGAGTAGTAGGGAGTGAGAAATAGTATCAAATACCTTTGATAGATCAAGAAAGAGAGCTGAAACTAAGGAGGTGACATGTGCCTGACATACAAGGCCATGTCCAACCCGGAATTAATGGACATGCTCCACCTCAAAAAATCCAAATCCACCAAAACCACTAGAGCAAGCGACTTAAACCTTAGCACGGATATAAATAGGACGTGCTGGAGGGATAGATTTATCACTCAGAGACTCCCTATGCTGTGGAATAAAATCCCGGTCCATGTGAGGCAGAGCACCTCGCTGACTCTGTTCAAGAGAAATCTAGACCTGTGGATGGGAGATCGTAGGTTTACCCCAGGAATCATCTCTGTGTCACTGCTGGACAGAGGCACAACAAACTAATGGGCACAGTATTTTTTCATATAAGGGGTGGCGTAAGCCACAATAATTTGGGCTAGGCTTATAAATGCCTTAGGGCAGATAGCCTAGTATAAACCTATGAACCTATGAACCTATATCACATCTTTATATTTATCGAATACCTCTTCATCAAGCATGTTTAAATTAATGAACATATGCAACTCTGAAAATAAATTCATCGAACGGCCATAATTTGGCCAACAATCAGGAAGTAATGCAATGTATAAGGTAAGTGAAGGAAACCTTTTAAATTTTCCCTATTCCCCACTATAGTGAGATCTTGGAATTGGTATATCTTGTTGCAGGGGATGTGGGGGGGTGCAATGTTGGCAAACTATAGCCATTCAATGAATTTATTTTCGAAGTTATACGTGTTCGGTAATTTTCCATTTAGATGTTTTGTGTATGATATTTCGCTATTCGAGGATCCGTGTTTTCGATAGACAAACATAGACTTATATACATATATATATATATATATATATATATATATATATATATATATATATATATATATATATATAAAAATATATATATATATATATATATATATATATATATATATATATATAGATCCCTATCTGATCTCCAAAATTTCAAAACTCTGAAGGCCATATGGCCGAGACCATATATCCGAAGTTTTGAAAATGGCCCTGCACCACAGCATGACATACTTGTAGTCACCTGATAGCTACTGTTACTCTCCTGAGTTCTTCACCACAGCTGTTACTCTTAAGTGCTGTACCACAGCACGTAGTCCATGTAGCCATCCACAGTTACAGTCACTTCTGACTCCTGCACCACAGCACGTAGGCCATGTAGCCATCCACAGTTACAGTTACTTCTGACTCCTGCACCACAGCATGTAGTGCATATAATCACATACAGCTAACATTTGTTATGAGTCCTGCAGACTAGCATATAGTGCATTTAGTCACCTATAGTCACTGTTCAAGTTCTGCACTGCAGCATGTAGTGCGTAGCCATCTATAGTTACTGTTACTCCAGACTCCTGCACCACATGTAGTGCAGATAGTTATTTGTAGCTACTGTTCCTCCTGAGTCCTGCAGCACAACACAAAAAACATACCGTCATCTATGGTTACTGTTATTCAGGAGTCTTGCAGTACAGCACCAAGTGCATATAGCTACTTATACATACTGTTACTCCTGAGTCTTGTGCCACAACATGTAACGCATCCAGTCATTTACAGTTACTGTTACCCTCAGCATGTAGTACATATAGTCATTTATCGCGGTTTTGAATGCATATGCTGTAAAATGGACATCTGTTTTTTTAACAGACAATAGAGGTACGACTGCTGAATCCTACACAAATGCACTTTATAAGCACTTACAGGAGTGCATAGATCATGCAATCACTAACAGAACCAAGATGCTATCCTCCAAAAAAAGGAAACCAATCTAGTGGTCCCCTGCCATAAACAAACTCTACAACAGAAGAAAGAAACTGTTGCAAAAAAAGAGTAAAATCCCATGATTGGAGGAACTCCCTGGTCAGCCTCAATAAAAAGCTGAGATCCATCATAAAATCCTCCAAAGCTAGTTACGAAAACAAAATCGCCACTGATTCTTAAGACAACCACAAAAGAATTCTATAGCTATGTCAAGAATCTCAATGGCAACACTCAGATCTGCTCTGAGTTACAGCACAATGGTAGTAAATATACAGAACCCACTGATATTGCCAACATCCTGGCAGATAGGTTCAGTGCTAACATTACCCCCCTCTCACCCCCTAAAGGGCCCATCTCTATACTGTAAGAATGCAAAGTTCCTGTAATCACAGCTGCACAGTTAAAACCACACTCTCCAAAGCCAAGAACACAGCATCCATGGGACCTGACAACATCCCTGGCTGCGTTCTACATGAACTACCGAATGAACTGGCACCCTACCTAAATACCATGTTCAATCATAGCCTCACCTCAGGCTTTGTGCCCACTGAATGGCGCATAGCGACGGTTATCCCACTCCACAAAGGGGGAGCCACTATGGACCCTGGGAACTACCGCCGCATTAGCCTGACGAGCCTGGTCTGGAAGGCTATGGAATGTATCATCATGGAACTTATAAACAATGACATTGGTAATCTCCAAACTCTGGACCCCACCCAGTTCAGGTATGTAAAAGGCATCTTCTAAACCTGATAGACTTCTTTGAAGCGGACACCAAAGCCGCAGATGAGGGTAAGGTGGTTCACACAACCTATCTAGAGCTTGCCAAGGCTTTTGACACCATCCCCCACTCTGGAATTATAGATAAACTCACTAAACTAGGTATAAATCCCTATGTCACAAAATGGGTTGCCAAGTGGCTCACTGACAGAACCCACACTGTGAAAGTAGCAGACTCTAAATCCAACTTCAGACCAGTGACAAGTGGAGTACCACAGGGTTCAGTCCTGGATCCTCTCCTGTTTGGTATCTACTTCTCAGAAGTACAGGCTAACACAGAAGGTCTTTGTCTAATGAAGTTTGCAGATGACTGCAAACTAGGAGCCATAATCAAAACTCCTAATGATGTGGACATCCTGCAAAAAGGCCTCGGTGAGACAAATGCCTGGTGTCAAAACCATGGCCTCAAGCTCAATGCCAAAAATTGCATTGTCATTCCTTTTGGTAAAAATTCTGTACCCATGAACTACCACATAGGTGGTAGTCTACTTAACACCGAAAGTGTGATGAGACCTTGGGACACAGGTGGACAGTAGTCTCTCCTTTGATAATCACATCGCCACAGTAGTCAGGAAATCCTTCTACGTGACACACCTCAATACAAAAGGTTTCTCATCCAGGAAAAAAGAGGTCATTGTTCCTCTCTACTCGTCACTTACTAGACCCATTATAGAGTACAACGCCCCCTTTGCTATCTACCTCACAAGACATCTACAACAACTAGAAAGGCCGCAGAAATACCTCACAAAGAGGATTACCTGCCTCCAACAGATGCCTTACACAGACCGTCTCAAAAAACTCCAGCTTTACTCCATCGCATATCACCTACTCAGAGGCGATGTGTGCCTAACATACAAAGCTATGTCAAACCCAGAGCTGTTGGACATGCTCCACTTAAAGAAATCCCAATCCTTCTGAGCTACACACACTAGGGACCTAAACCTTGTCACCACAATGAAGAGAACATGCTGGAGGGATAGATTCCTGTCCCATAGACTTCCCAGACTCTGGAACAAATTACCTATCTATATCAAACAAAGCTCCTCATTAGTACTCTTCAAGAAAAATCTTGATGATTGGATGGGAGATAGGAAATTCACCCGGGGATCACTTCTGTGGCTCTGCTTGACAGGTGTACAGGAAAATAATTTTCTTGGGTGCGAAAGCCAGGGTACCTTTTTGGCTAGGCTTATATAGGGCCTAGGGCCAATAGTCTAATACCTACCTATGAACCTATGAACCTATAATGAAACAGTTCATAATTTTCTATTTTAGCAAATAGAGAACTAAAATGTTTACTTTCAGTTTTAAAACTTCAACATTCATTTAACCACATGGAAGCCATAGGGACATGCTCTTCTAAAGTCTGTGGAATGACATTTTATCTCTGACATCATTTACACTTTGTTTAAATTTGAAATTAATTGTGAACATTCACCATCTAACAAGGATACTATTGACCCTTGGTCTGAAAATATACCTTGGATGACTCACTTTTTAACTCATTTTCAGAGGTCATGAGATGCATGACTTACCTAGACACAGGCTGATACATGATAGCCGGTCTGTTCAAAACAGCGATAATAATGTGAATTAAGTAATCAGGCCCCTGATAGCTGACAACATGTACTTTTGGGTGTTATCAATTCACAGCCATAACATTGTGAAAAGAAAATAAAAGATAAAAAATAAAAAAAAAAACATCCCAACCAAATTCTAGAACATGCATTGTTCCTCTTAGATACCTGAGAGACATGATCCAAATATGAATAAATTAGTGAGGATTATAAACAAAACTCTTGTGAGAAACTTCAGCTCCTAATATGGGACAGAATGGCTCTGTGAGTGCTACTTACGCGCTTGTTAGGCTGATTGGCGTATTTAAGTTTGTTGACAGTGATGCACTTCAATCTCATTTTGGTTTTCTTGCCTTGGATAGTTGGAGCATCCTGACATTTGCAATGACCGAGAAGAAGCAAAAGAGATGATCAAGAAAAGTAACAAGGTTACAGGGCTAATATCATCTAATATATTTTGGTGGGCTTGCAGGTTAAACCTGCAATAGAAGCAACCACACACTGAATCTGAAAACTGAATACACTGTGGACAGGACTGCAGCATAAGTCTAATGTTAGCTGATGTCTCCCAGCTTTCTACAGGTGCTGTTTGCTTCAGAAATAACTTTGTAAATAAAAGCACGTTAAGGCAGGCACTTTCAGATTTTATGATAATGAAATCTGAGCCTTGCTGAAGGGGATGGAGGCCATGGCAATGGACTAGATGTCAACAGGTCAGAAAAGTGTGGTATTAAGGAAGCATGCACCACCATAAAGGCAAAGATGGTATGCAGGAATTAAGTCCATGTAGAGCTTATCAGGATAACCATTTGAAATGTTGGGATCCACTAAACTGATTCCTGAAATATAGAAACTGAATGGTCGAAAGATCTGACTTATACCTACCAAGTCCGAGATAACCTGTCTCAGAATATTCCCTTTTCTCCGAGGTATGGCAATGTTGGAGCTGGTATTAGTTTGGACGTGTGGCAGGCTTGCCCCACTGCAAAAAGAAGTTTTAAGGAGGAAAGCAGTTTTTTAAATTCACTCTTCTCCTGTTTTTTTGGTCTTTTTTGGCTTTTCATCTGTTAGCATAGTTGTGCAGTGAGCAGCATTTATGCATTTAGTGTGGATCGATTCATAGAATTCATACATGAATACTAGGCTAAGTGCCTTAAAGGTCCATTTTAAGCATAGCCAATAAGAAGAGATCATAATCAAACCCTATACCTTGTGTTATTAAGGGGAAGCTCTTAACCATTATGCCAAGTGCAGAGAAAGAGTAAACAGAAGAAAACAAAGCTGCTATAATCCATACATTTCCTGCAAATATTGCATTAAATGATCAAGAAACAAAATACAGATGGCAATAGACTGATATATTAGCCAAAAAATAGCATCAATCCAACTTGTGATTTTATCACTTACAGATCACATCACATTATTTATCTCCAAGCACAATTCTCATTGTCTCTGCTTTGCCAAAGGGCATTTAAAAGATATGCATTAATTACCTTGAGAGGTAACACTGATCAGTAAACTACTCATACTAAGCTTTGTTAAATGCTATGTTAGTTTCAGCTCTTCCAACAGAGCAAGCTAGTTCCTAAAAAGAGAAAGAAAAACAGACTCATATTACAAATTCCTGCAAATTTAATACAGACCTAGACCTCCGATGGCAATTACTCGTCCACCCAGGTAGCCAGCTACAAAATCAGCTCTCTTTTCTCGCATACGGAATGAACGTGTTGGCTTGTTCCAAAGCCCTGCAGTGGAAAAAAAAGCAAAATTATATTTCATTCATTTAGTTTACACACATAAAATTCTACAACTCTACAATATTCATTAATCTGAGCTTTAAATGTATTAGTCCTTCTTTAAAGTTATGTCCTGAACCATTCAGATTTTAACCATTCAAATTTTGTAAAACAGATGCAATATTAACTTAATACAACATTGCTGGTCAAAATATCAGTAAATCACTGTCCACATCTTCAATGTAACTTACACAAATGTTCTTGTATTCCTGCTATGTCTTAAAGCAACATATAACCCACTAAGAGATTATAAAAATTTTAGTAAACAAAAAAAAGCTAATATTTACCATTAGCCACTTACTTGTCACCTGTGCATGTACTCCTCTTTTACTTTATAATGTGCAGTATTTATTATAGTTTGTTAATGTATGCTAAGGTATGTAAAAATAATATTTTGCTTTAAAAGAAGTGCAGTTATCAAGGGGTATGACCATCCATTTGACAAATGTGGCACAACAAAAACAAATTTATCTAACACCCCAAGTTTAAAATATTTAGTTCTACTTGACATTTTACATATATATAATATATATATATATATATATATATATATATATATATATATATACACACACACACACACACACACACACACACACACACACACACACACACACACACACATAAATACAATATGTGTAGGTTTACAATCACAATTCAAGTGAAGGTTCGGCGACCATGGGATGTCGAATTACGGTTGGCTGAATCCCGTGCTACTGAACCTTCATTTGTGCAAGTCTCGGTTCAGTGAATGCACAGTGCATTCGCACATATGAGGCTGATCTTATAACTAGAAATCGCAGTACAGTGGAGATCATGAAATTCACCCTTTTACCCACTGTAGTGTGATCTCAGAGTTGAAATTTATAATTTGCAGGGGGGTGTGGAGGTTGTAGCCCCCCACGAGTGTGTCACGCCACATTATGTACAGTGTTGGACTGCAGTCTAAGGATGTCGAGAAAGGTTGAATTTGCAACAGGAAGTGTGTTTGCAACATTCTGACCTTCTCGACATTCCGAGTCAAACTTCTTATTCGATATTTAAGATAGGAATTTATTTTGACTGTCGAATATATGATAGTAAACTATACACACACACACACACACACACACACACACACACACACACACACACACACACACACACACACACACACACACACACACAGACACACACACACACATATATATATATATATATATATATATATATATATATATATATATATATACACACACACACACACACACACACACACACACACACACACACACACACACACACGCACACACACACAAAAATATGAAGATCCATGTGAAAGGTAAATATCCATAGGCCATTCAGTCTGGCTCTAACACAGAGATGCTAGTTTTAAAGAGCTTACAAGAAGAGTTAAGCAACATTGCCTTACTGAACAGCTGATGTTTGGACTCTCAAGTCATTAGAAGACAAAAGTGAATTATAGGTTCATAGGTTCATACTAGGCTATCTGCCCTGGGGCAATTACAAGCCTAGCCCGATTTTGTTTGGCTTACGCCAGCCCTTGATTTGAGTATATTGTGCCCTTTTTAAGGTTTAGTTTACTGTGCCTCTGTCTAATAGTGACATGGAAGTAATCCCCGGGACAAACCTACGATCCCCCATCCACTCATCAAGATTCTTCTTGAAGAGATTCAGTGAGGTGCTCTGCCTAACATGAACTGGGATTCTATTCCAGAGCGAAGGGAGCCTCTGGGTTATGAATCTGTCCCTCCAGCAAGTTCTGTTTATTTCTGTGCTGAGGTTCAAGTCCCTCGAGTGTGTGGCTCTAAGGGATTTAGATTTACTGAGGTGGAGCATGTCCATTAATTCTGGATTGGACATAGTTTTATATGTCAGGCATAGATCGCCTCGAAGTAGGCGGTATGCAACTGAGTAGAGCTGGAGTTTTTTTAACCGAGCAGCATATGGCATCTGCTTGAGTCCCTTTATCCTCTTGGTGAGGTACTTTTGGGGTCTTTCTAATTGCTGCAGGTGTCGGGTAAGGTACATCCCAAAAGGGGCATTATATTCTATGATAGGCCTGATGAGGGATGAATAAAGGGGCACGATTACCTCTCTTGATCTAGATGTGAATCCTTTCATGATGAGGTGGGCTATGTAGAAGGTCTTTCTAACCACTTTGGCAATGTGGTTGTCAAAGGAGAGATTGCTATCAACTTGGGTCCCCAGATCCCTAATTACTTTCTCTGTACTTAATGGGTTACCACCTATGTGGTAATTTGTGGGCACTTAGTTTTTGCCAAAGGATATGACTATACACTTTTTGGCATTTAGCTTTAGACCATGGCTCTGGCACCAGTTATCCGTCTTTGTGAGACCTTTTTGAAGGATGTTTGTGTCAGCTGGAGAGTCGATTATGGCGCCCAGTTTGCAGTCATCTGCGAACTTGGTGAGCCATAGTCCTCCCACGTTGGCCTGTACCTCGGAAAAGTATATACCGAACAAGAGCGGTCCCAGGACAGAACCTTGTGGGACACCACTTGTGACTGGTTTCGAGTCTGACATGGCTCCAGCAACTCTCACTCTGTGGGTTCTGTCTTTGAGCCAGTTTGTGACCCATCTTGTGACACAGGGGTTTATATTTAAGCTGGATAGCTTATCTATGATGCCCGAGTGGGGTATTGTGTCAAATGCCTTTGCTAGGTCCAGATAGGCTGTGTGGACTACCTTCCCTTCATCTATGGCTTTGGTGACTGTTTCAAAGAAGTCGACCAGATTCAAAAGGCAGGATCTGCCCTTGACAAAGCCGAATTGGGTAGGATCTAGTGTCTGTAGGTCCCCAATGTCTTTGTTTATCAGCTCCATGATGATCCTCTCCATAGCCTTGCAGACTAGGCTAGTCAGGCTTATGGGGCAATAGTTTCCAGGGTCCGTAGAGGCTCCACATTTGTGGAGTGGGACCACTGTTGCTGTACACCATTCTGTGGGCACATATCCTGTAGTGAGGCTGAGATTGTACAGCTGTTTTATTTGAGGGGTTAGTTCTTCTTGGAGTTCATGTAGGACGCAACCTGGGATGCCATCTGGTCCCATGGAAGCAGTGGTTTTTGCTTTGGAGAGGGCAGCCTTCACCTGAGCATCAGAGATGTTTGGGAGGCAGCCCTCTGCCGGGATAGATACTTGCTCTTTTGGGGGAGTTTGCACTGAACCTGTCTGCCAGGATATTGGCGATGTCTATGGGTTCAGTGTATTTTTTGTCGTTTAGAATCAACTTAGAACAAGTCTGGGAGTTGCATCCCAGGTTCCTAACATAACTGAAAAAAGCCTTATGATTGTCTTTAGTATCCTGTGCAATTTTTCTCTCGAAGCTGGCCTTGGAGGATTTTATGAGGGATCGTAATTTTTTGCTAGTACTGATCAGAGCTGCCTTCCCTATTAGGGATTTTGCTCTATCATGTAGTAGCTTCCTCCTTCTGTTGTAGAGTTTATTTATGGCTGGGGTCCACCAGACTGGACGCCTGCCTTTGGATGATTGGGTCTTGGTTTTGTTTGGGATAGCATGATCCATGCATTCCTGGAGATGTCCGTAGAATGCGTTTATATAGGATTCTGCAGTTTGGGCCATAGTTTCCATTGGCCCTGGGGTGTTGAAGGATTCCACTTCGGTTTTAAGAAGTGAGAAGTTTGCTTTTGAGAAGTTTTTCACTGTGGTTTTCTGGGTTGGGGGTGGGGTCGGGATGTGGATATCCAGTGAAATTAATTTATGGTCTGATCTTACCAATGAGGGATATACTTCTAGTATGGAAAATAGAGTACCCATGTTGGTAATGATCAGGTCTAGTATGTTATCCCCTCTTGTGGGAGTGGTGACTAGTTGTTCCATAGCATTTGAGTTTATAATTTCCAGGAACCTTTGGGCTAAGGTGCTGGGGTTTGAGTAGTGCTCCCAGTCTATATTTGGGTAGTTGAAGTCGCCCAATATAATGGTGTTCGGAGAGATCTTCATGTTCTCCAATGTTTTCAGGAAAGCTGAGTGGGATTCCTGACTTTGAGAGGGTAGTCTGTAGGATGCTATAAACTGAAAAGCAGTCTTGCCCACTGTTAGTTGCACATGGATGATCTCCGATACTTCGTGCAATGCCACTAACCTGGAGGTGTGGATATCCTTGATAAATATGGAAACTCCCCCTCCTTTTGTGGTTCGGTCTGGGTTTTGGGGCCGAAAAGCATGATATGAGGTATAACCTGGTAGTGCTGGGGTGCTCTCTGGAGCCTTGAACCAGGTTTCTGTCACTGCACAGATATTGATGTTCTCCATACTGAGGAGAGCTTCGAGTGCATGCATCTTGAGGTTAAGACTTCTGGTGTTTAGCAGCATTACCCTTAGTTTCTTGTTCCTTGTGCTGTCTATGGAGGTGGGTT
Source organism: Protopterus annectens (assembly GCF_019279795.1). Taxonomy (NCBI): domain Eukaryota; kingdom Metazoa; phylum Chordata; order Ceratodontiformes; family Protopteridae; genus Protopterus; species Protopterus annectens. The sequence continues at coordinate 277,891,920 of NC_056740.1, forward strand.
TGACTTTTGAGCCTTGCCTAAAAAAGGCAGTATGGGGATGGCAAGAGCCTTTGCCAATATCCGAAAGCCCAGTGGTGACAGGTGCAAGCCGTCCCTAGCGAAGCAACGTGGCTTGTCGAGCATGTCATCCCAGGCTGACAGACACTGGATCCCCTTTGAATGACAGCAACATTTTAGCCAATTGTTAAAATCGATCATTTTGTCTTTGTACTGTGGCATCATTCTAGGTGAGGGTAAGATGCTGCTCAAGGTCAGGGTCATACCGGCCTGGGCTACATGATCAGAGAGCTCCTCTATGTCTCTTTTCATGTAGTCCAGGGAGGTACGTCTCAGGTCATTCACACCAGCATGTACGATGACTGAGTCATATTTGTATTTGCTTTGGAGTGACCTGAGTGCTTGCGTTATGTGGCGGATCCTAGCGCCCGACAGGCAGCTCACTGTGACCTTCTCTTTGTTCAGCCTGGTGAGCGGGACGTAGTCACCTATTACAAGAGTATCAGGTGTGTTATTCAGCCTTAAGGGCTGTGGCTGCTTGGCATACTGACTTTGTGGGCTATGTGTTGTGCGTGTTTTGTTTTGGGGTAGCGTTTGCTTGGATGTCTGCTTTGGAGGTCTCTGTTGCTTAGGTAGATTTTTATTTAGAGCCTCTGAGTATGTTTTTGTGTATTTATGTGTTTGGTTCGCTGATGTGGTGGGTCTGTCAGAAACAGGTCCTGGTAAGATGTTTGTTAGAGTGCCATCTAGCTGTTTAGACACATATTCTATAATTTATTTTTGCAAGTTTATAAATATTTGGACAGTTTACTTTACAAAGTGCATTGTTTATTTATATGAAGCAAAGAGTTATTTTATTCAAGTTCAAACGCTTGTGGTTAGTTGTTTGTGATTCAGCCTAAGGGTACATATATTGACCTGGTATGAACTCAGCTGCTCGCATCTACCATTCAAAAATGTTACTAATGGCATCATATCAATGTTTAATGACTGTCTGATTCTAATGATACAATATTCTTGGTGTGCTACAACAGTCTGGCTAGTAGCAGTGTTATAATAAAGACAGGGAAGGGGTGTTTGTACTGGAGAAATATCACTATCTCCTCCAGAAAACAATTTTATGCCTATGTGTTTTGTGTCTATGAACAATCACAGAAACGTTTTCAGTTACGATGAAAGACAGCATTAGATGGCATTGGTCTGGGAGCAAGGTTGTCGAGATCCTGGGGTGCTAGTGATTCTAATTCTGCTCCATAACTGGTCAGTGCAAAGCTTATTTGGGTGTGGCAGGCACTGACTCTTTCTTGAGGCAGCAGTGTGCATTTACAGTATACTCTTAAGACCAGTCACACCTCACATATCAAACTGTTGGTCAGTTGTTCAGATCTTGAGACAAGAGCCACTTACTGTCCCATATTAATTAATGGTAATGGATGGAATTACACACTCAGTCATTCATAACAAGGGCAATCAAGGCTGGGCTAAAATCTGACTAAACAAGTAATTGGTAGCTGAATATTTCATTTCCCTAAGTTTGTAAGACATATATATTATTAAAGTGGTTTGAGGATATGTAAAAGGCACATGACTGTCAACTCCAGAACATCTTGCTGTATGCCAGTGTGCACTATTCAGCTCCTGTATTTATGGAGTGAAAGCCACATGTTACATGTACTTTCTAGACTTTAAGTTTAAAAGATCAAAATGGGCACAAGATTCTCCAAGGGTATATCTTGACTCCCCTTCTGTTCATGGTCTTCATGGTCAGGATATTAAGATTCAGCCAAGATTTGGTAACTATCAAGTTTGGAAATATGTAGGCTGAACCTCTGTTGTTTGAATAAGGTGTTATCATTTTGGTGTCATGTGACTATGACTGCCAATGTGCACCAGAGACATTTGTTGCCGAATGTGAAATGAGTGGGATGAAAATCAGCACCAGTAAATCAGAACTCATTTTTCTTTACCATAAATAGATTGAATCACTTTATGCAGGTGAGAGAAGAGTAGGAACCTGATGTGGAGGGATTTAAGTGTTTAGGGGGTTTATACATAAGAAAGATAAGATGGCATTAGGAGACTGACTGGCAGATGGATGCAGCAGCATGTCTAAGGGCATAGCAATAGACTCTACTGATAAAGCCAAATTATGGTCCTAGGATGAAGCTCTACATTTATTGGTTAGTCTGCAGTGACAAGGTCTGGGTAGTGAATGACAGGATGAGATTATAGAATCAAGCAGTGGAAAATGACTAAAATGACTGAAGAGTTTGGCAATCAAAGAGGATGCCAGAGAAGAGTGATAAAAATGAAATTTCTTTTCAGAATTTTTCTGTATGAAATGGTGAACATTTTGGAAATCAAGGAAAATTCCATGGAAGAGCAACACCTGCTCTGCCTGCTTTACTTGAGTCAGCTGAAGCTGTCTGGGTTTGGTCTAAATTTGTACCTTGGGTCCATTCTGAGGAGGTCATTCATGGCTCAGTCTGAGAAGACTGCTGGGTTATATCTCTCATCTGGTGTGAGAACAGCTGAGGATCCTACAGGATGAAGTACACATTTTTTCTGAGAAAAGGGAAGCCGTTGCTGCCCTAAACAGAGTACCACCACTGCAACCCTCTCCAGGAAAAAGTAATTAAGGAAATGGATATATGGAATTCAATTAGAGCAACTCTCATTATTGACTTGTTTGCATTTATGCCTCATTCAATATACACAGTATACTCACAGTAAAAACCTCTCTATTCCTCTGGAGATATCATATACATCGGGAGCATGTATATGATATCACCAGAGGAATAGAGACAAATGCCTTAGCCAGGCATGTGAGGGACCATGATGAGACACACAAATTTTTATTTTTAGTAATAGATAAAGTCTATACTGACAATAGAGGTGGAGATGTTAGGAATAGAGTAGAAACTAGGGAACTAGAATTGATTATATGGCTACGAGCAAACATTGGGGTAGGCCTGAATGACAAAATCAATATAAGACCCATTCTTCTAAATAGAGATTTAAAGAAATAGTAGGTAGTACCCCCCTCCCCCCTCGACCTTTTATACTTTTTTATACTTTTTTATATATTTTTACACTTTTATATATATTTATACTTTTATATTGTATGTATTAAGTTGCATGATGTAATATGCTGTTTCTGTTGTTGAGCTGTTTTTAATTTTAAGCTTTTAAAATTTTCACACTAGATATACAACTTTTTATACTAAGTATATGGCTTTACGGATTAATTGGGCAGTTGATGGCAATGATAAGCTTGGTATAAATGCTGTGCTTTACTCTTCTTTGATTGTCTGATGAAGTGGCTGGTGCCACGAAAGCACTCACCTCTTTTATTAATAAAGCTGTAATTCTACATAGCCGTGGCTCCTACCTCCTGCTTTGTTTTTTACTATACACAGTATACTAAAAATAATGGAAGTATGCAATGCACACTGCCACCAGTTAATATTCTAGTTGCAGCAGTTTTTCTTGGTTTAAGAACTCTGTATTATGTGGCCTGTGAATTCCAACATAATGCTTTATAAATACCTGCAGTTGACATAACTCAACAATATTTCAAGTCTAGCAACAGCAAACAAAACCTGTGATGCTGACTAGTTAATACATTTTAACAATGTTGCAACTTGCAACAGCATTGTACAGTGAGTCCCTACATTATGTATATGCTGCTACATATTGTACTGTGTGCTTGCTGCTACACGTCAGTCCCAGTATTGTCATTCAGACATCTATAAAGTAACTACATAAGTGCAACGGCAATTTAATTTGCCACTTATCCTAAACCATGAACTAGAATTAAAACCAGCATGCACATAGTATAATAAAAGAAGATCATTCAGTTAGATAAAAATAAAATTAGCACTAGGTTGTGGAAGAGATGTTCTGCTGAGCTTGCTGATGACCCTAATATGTACTGCTTTTTAGATTAAACATTAAAGCTGAGGAATATGACATTTGGAATTTAATGGTTAGTGACTGTAGATGCTATATATATTTAGGCAACGTTTGTTTCACATTCTTAATTTTCATTGGCAAATTATGTTCAAATCTAAATTTGCAGACATACTAAGAAAGCTAGCCTTTAACATACACAATGCTTAAATATTTTCTTTATTTTGATAATAGTACAACATCACAAAAGCAGTTTAGGTAAAGTATTAATTGCTGGTGCTTCTTGTAATGGGAAGTGGCTCCATTTGTTGTGACATACAGTTAATTTTGAAGTAGCTATTAGTGCTGCTGAAGATTTTATTCACAAAATTGATTATGTTGGCTGACTCTGATCCTTAGGAAGACCTTCAATAATTATACTTCTGCAGTGACTCCTGCAACATTTTATTTTAGAATTGCAATTATCTTTAATGAACCAGCCATTTTGTACTGCACTGATGGCCTCCAACCTTATATGGTGCCATCTTATTCTGCATCTCACCCACACATGTTCTAAAGTTGTGGAGATAAGTTCTGAGCTCCACAGAATCAAGGTTAAGCTTGTTAAAAGTAATATTCACTTAAAAAAGGACATATTTCCCATCTGCAACATTTAATGATTTTTTTCTATTGTATTACCGAATTTTACAGGGCTAGCCACTTGATTATCTCCACTTCTGAGTGAGTAACGGCACTTTAATGTTGATTTCTTTGGGTAAGGTGACTTTTTTAGAGTTTGTGTGGGTGTTCTTGTTAGAGGTGCTTTCATAATGAGACTTAATTTTGTGTTTCTCCATAATCTGATGCAGTTAACAAGCTATTACTGCACACAGTCAGTGTTTGGTATTTAATATCTCTTGCTGTCTAGTGTAGGAGCTGAAATAATCAGCACTTAACTGAAGTCAGCAATCTTGAAAGGAGCATTTTTTCTTTTCTTCTTTTTTGAAACTTTACATCCTCATATTTTTTTTAATTGACTTTGATAAAAAGAACTTACTGAGAAAATTATCTTGGTTTTAATCTTCATTTACTTTTCCACTGTCCTAACAATTAACTCATTAATTTAGAGCTATGATTGACAATTTTGTTTGGGAGCGTTGCTGTAATGAGTAACTATGAATCATCTATGGCCATGATGCGCTAGTGCTGCAGTAAAGAGTAAACAAAACAGCAAGGTTTGAGACAACAAAAAGAAGTAAATAGATACAGTAAATTAAAGTAAAAGACCACTCGCACGTTTCCAATTTATTACATTCTGTCACTATAAGGTTATCCAATAGCAAAAGTAATAATTCAAAGCTTATCTTGCTTTCATAAGTTCATAGGTAAATAATAGGCTCTATGTACTTGCAGGTCATTTTAAGCCTAGCCAGTTTCTCTTTTTGTGCTTGAAATAACCTATCCCACTTGGTTATAGATTGACCTTAATCATCTCATCATCAATAATTATATATTATCCCTAATGGAAATAAATGGGATCATGCCATAGATAATTTGAGGGGACCCATACATGGGATAAAGCATTTAGGCACCACCTCTATCCATTAGTCATAGTACAGGGGGCAGTCCTGGGGTAAAATTTCAGTTTCCCATCCATATACCTAAGTTGTACTTAAAAATGGACACAGGTAAACTTTGTTTTATGTGGCTAGGGAGTCTGTTACATAGCAGTGGTATTGTCTGTGAGATATCCATCCCCCCAAACTGTTTTTTTGGTATTGCAGAAGAGGTTTAGATTCCTAGACTGAGTTTTTTATGCCATTTGACTTGCTAATGTGTAATAAATCCATCAGTAATGGGTCAGATGATACCTTGTATACCAGACACAAATCACCTCTTATCAGTCTGTGCAATACCAGACACGGGGCTTTGAGCTGATCCATCTAGGACATGTTGTTTAGGCCTTGTATCCTTTTAGTAAAGTATCTCTATGGATGTTCTAGTTATTGCATTTGTCTGGATAGAAACATGACAAAGAGGTCATTATACTTAATGACTGGCCTAATGAGGGGTGAGTAAATAGGGACAATGACACTACTAGATCTAGACACAATCTCTTTGTTTATAAGCTGTGTAATATAGAAGGACTTCTTACAACAATGGACACAAGTAGGTTAAAAGTTAGATCGCTGTCCACAAAAGTTCCCATATCCCAAACAACTGGGTCAGCTCTTAGGGGCGTATTTTCAATCTGGTAGTTCCCTGCGGTAGATGACTTCCCAAATTATACAATAATTGTATTGTTTTGGCATTTAGGTTCAGTCCATGATTTTGGCACCAGTTATATATTTGGGGAAAACCTTCCTGCAGGATGGCTAAGTTATTTGGGGATACAGTGACTGCTCCTAGCTTGTAGTCATCTGCAAACTTAGTCAGCCAGAGCCCTTTGGTATTGGCTTTTACTTCAGAAATGTAGATGTCAAACAGGAGAGATCTCAGCACAGAACCCCGGGGTACTATTTATTTATTTATTTATTTTACATTTGTTGACCGGGCTAGTCTAGCTGGACATGTATCCATTTTCAGTAGAGGCCCGGGGAGAAAAGCTCCAAAATACAGGCAGTAAGCAAACATTTACAATAAAAAAGACAATAGCAAGCAAAAATACAAAATGTTACAATGGTAAGCATGAGTAATACTAAAAGAGTAAAAGAGAAAAACAGAAACAGACTAGACAACCTAAAATCATAATTAACAACTAAAAATGAAACAGCTGGTTAAAAACAAAATTTCAGGTAAGCAGGAAAGTAAGTAAGAGTAATAAAAAGAGCTGATTAGGAAGCCACTAAAATTGCCTATAATAAAGATGAAAGAGAGAATAGGTAAAATGTATAGAGGATTCAAAATAAGGAAGTGGCTGGTATCAGTAAGTGTGGCATTTAGAGGCAAGAAACAGGGGAGGGTGAGTGAAGTAAGAGTAAGGGGGTAGTGTTTTCAGTCAGGGTTAGCACAGGGACATAGCCAGTGTGTTTTTAGGTGCTCTTTGATATGTTTTTTAAAAAGGGATGTGGAGTCAATGTTGGTTATTTCTTGAGGGAGTTGGTTCCAGACTTTCCCAACAGAATTTGAAAATAATGAGTCACCAGCTTTATTGTAAGATTTAGTCGAGGCTACTAGTAGTTTGTTAGCAGATCGGAGTGTGGTTAGGTTTTTATAAGGGGTAATTAGTTTTGTAAGGCTAGGGGTAGCATCTGGGTAGTAAAGGGACTTAT
>NC_056740.1:277899579-277939579 GCF_019279795.1 Protopterus annectens
TGTCCCATGATTTTTTGTGTAGTACTGTTCCTATATTTCAGTACAGTGTTGCTCTTCAAAAATTCCAGATTTTCCAGTCTATTTTTTAAAGTATTGAACATCCAACTTGTATTTAAGTTAAATAACACTCTTTTTTTTTCTTTTTGACAGATAGTCTCAAGAAACTTGACTTCTCTGATGGGAAACCTAAATAAATGTGCTAAGTTTCAATAAAGAATAGGTATGCACCTACATTTAAAAAATTATTTTTATGAGATCCATTAAAATAGAATATAATCAGACGTGGCATCATTATCTGTAGCTTGTTGACTATTTCTTATATGAAAACCTTTTTTTTCTTGTTAAATGAAATTTGCAGTGCAATTCAAGCTATTTCTACTGAAATATCCTCTTCTGTATGGTAATACTGAAGTATGACCATATTGATTAGTGATGAGATTACACAACCTTACTTCATACAGTCTGCATGGGACAATGGGATGGAATTCTGGTTATCACCCACATGTTCTGGATTTGATTAATAACCCATACACTGGAGGAGTCATTTGGGGAGATAGAATAGGAGATGAGTGACCATTGTTGGCTCACCCATTCCCACAATATACTACACGGTATGTAGATCTCTGGGGCATGAATGGGAAACACAGTGGAAACTACTGATTTCTTAGCAGAGCAGAGTTGCCAGTAAAGAGCACATGCTTGCATGAGTGACATTCAAATTTAGGTGCAGTCAGCAAAAAAACAATCTTCCCAGATTGACATCCCATCAATGCCCAACTCTTCTTCCTACTGATACTGACTATGACTGTTTGATGAGGAAGAAGCAGGGGAAAAACAAACAAAAAAAGACTACATGTCCTGCATTATGGCTGCCAACACATCCAGTTAGCCATTTGGAATTCCAAGTTATAATGGTAACTATAGAAATGCCAAATAATGAAGAGCTTCAGTCTGCATGGCTGTGATATGGGTGTATTCATATTCAGTGAGTCATTGTTCTCTGAAGTACAGTTTGTTGAAAGCTACTGATTTGAATATCCCCGTTTGTTTAGGTTCTCTGTATCAAGATTATAGCTCACAGTAGAATGTATTAGCTATGGGTTACAGATGGTCTCACCTTGAAATCAAATCAAATATACATGCAAGGGTGAAGACCTAAAACAACCTACCAACCTCATAGCATTTATCACCAAAATATTTATCAAGGCTGCTTTTGAAAGTGGCTCTGTTCTTGATTGTTCTTATGTATTCTAGCAGTGAATTACCAAAGGTAGCCAAGCATGAAATTATTCTACTACTTTTCTAAGAGAGTTGTTTACCTTCAGTATGACAATTGTATATTTTTGTTTAAACCTGTACAGGTGAGTAAGCATTCATTGAATTATGTATTACAAACATTGATCAAGTGACCTCAAACAGCATTTTAATTATTTGTATGTATTTTACACAAGTGCTATTTTGACAAACTATGTTCAAGGAAACAATGCTTGATTTTTTATTAACTATGAGGCCATGTGTTACAGAAGTGGTTATTCCCTGACACTTTGAAAAATTATCCCTTCATTTTTGCTCATTTTCTACCATGCAGTAAATTATGCAACGCACTTTTCACTTTTTCTGTTTGCTTTCAGTTTCATTAATAGGATAATGTAAAGTCTAATGAAACTGAAAGAATAAAACGTGCAGTGATGCCTAATTCACACTTTTATCCTAAAGATCTAAAAATAAGTTTTCATGTTGTACAACATATTTTAATTCTCTGAAAATATAACGCATCATTAACAATCCATGTACACATACATCCTGCAAGTCAGAGAATGCTGTTAGGTATATTTATTTACTTTCTAAAAGTCATGGTGACTTATGGCACCTTTGTGAGTATTCAAAAGTTGCCTTTTTCTTAATTGCATTTTGTACATGTACCTACTGACCATCTAGCCTTCCCCAATGATATTCTACCCATTCCTTCACCATATTAGGGAACTACTCCAGTACAGTACATTATACAGGTAGCCACAGTGGTTACTTGTGCTCTCATTGGAGGGCATTTGTGTGGCCTAACCCTATCCTCATACAGAGAATAAGCTATCTTGGACTTTTTAAAAGAAAATTGAAACATGAGCTATAATATTTATGTTCCAACAGGAATTGTTACAGAATAAGTTCCCAATGGAATATTCTAAAAGCCAGTCAGATTTTAGGATTTGGCTTCAATAACAATAGCCATGATTATTCTAAAATCTCCCTTTCCAGTATTCCAAAATAATATATTATTTTTAGTGTTGCTGGATTAACTTTGATTTTAAATGCAGTGACCATGATTCTGTGGTCCAAGTTACTGTTAAATGGAATAAGCACAGGTATGTTGCACTAATTAGATTTGTTAACATTAAATCAAAAGTGTGGCATCCTATTGTTGGGAGTCTGCAAGTTTGTTTCAGACTTGTTACTTTTAATAAAGTGCAAGAAACTGTGTGTGTATGGTGTTTTGATTATATACTGCATTTTCTGCATTTAGATAGTGAAAAAATCTACCACTGTAAAGTTATTGAGAACAATGTTTAAACTATTAGGGGGATTCAGTAAACACGTGGCATACTAATTACAACATAAGCAGCTGAATTGCATGCTAATCAACCAGTCCAAGAAGGCAGAGCTGTTCAGTAAGCTATAAAACACCATGCTGTTTTTTCCTGTGAATTCCAAAACATTTGGAATACTACCACAGAAAGGAGTCTACAAAGATGGAATATTATGAGGCTAGTTCATTTGTATGTGCTACAGGCTGAAACCAATGCTGCTGCTGCTAATAGGCCTAGGTCAAGAAAGAGAAGAGTTTTCAGGCCCTGTTTAACTTTTCACCACCTACATAATGTGGAAATTATAGAGAGGTACAGGGTGGACAGGGACACACTACAGGAACTCTGCAACTTCTGTCGTCCTCAACTCAGAGCCAGAGCCAACTGAGGAGAACCCGTCCCAGTGGAGACAAACGTATGTGTAGCCTGTAGCATCTTAGCTACAGGCACCTTTCAGAAACCAACAGAGGGTGTGATGGGGGTGTCACAGGCATCAAGATCAAGGATCCTCCACCAACTCCTGAATGCTATGCTCCAATATGCCAGTGACCACATATATTTTCCCCATAGTTCTAAGGGGATGGCTAGAAATATGCAGGAGTTCTATTGTGTAGCACACTACTCTGAAGTACTGGGTGCCATAGACTGCACACATATAGAATGAAGGCACCACTCATGGAACAGGGTAGGTTCTACATAAACAGAAAGGGCTACCACTCTATCAACTGCAAAGTCATGTGTAATGCCAAGGGAATCATCCTGAACATGTGTGCTGGCAACCCTGGCAGTTACCACAACTCGCATATCTGACACTCCTCCCAACTATACCAGATGTTTGCTGGGGGGGGGGGGTATCCCAAGGGGTCATTTACTGGGGAATGCAGGCTATGCACTGGAACCATGGCTGATGATACCCATCAGAAATGTACACACACTCAAAGTAGAATGCCATAATGAGGCACATGCTCAAACCACAAATATCAGTGTGTGTGTTTGGGCTGCTGAAGTCATGGTTTTGGTACCTAGATACATCTGGGGGATCCCTGCAGTACAATCCACATATATATATACAAAAATATTCACGCTATGTGCCATGCTACACATCATCATCCTGAGGAAACGGCTTCAGCAGGATCAGCAAGAGGAAGGGGCACACAACCCACCACCAATGCCAAGGTCACCACAGCCACAGGCAGATAAGGAGTCAGACAGGGATCCACCAGCTGCTGTGGGTGTAGACAGACAGAGGCGTACTCAGTATATCCTTGCATTGCCTAAGAGACAACGCATAGCACACTCACTCATCCCTTAGGGGCCTAAAGCCGTCCTTCTACTCACATACATATAGTAACATTGATGCAAGGCAACTAATACAACCATTTCCTCCCCATGTGTTGGCTGTGTACTGATTGCATCAGACAGAGTCAGCCCTGAACTAAAACTGAAGCAACTACTGCACTTACAAGGTAACTTCTGAACCTGGACTGTATTATTTAATAATATGAATGTATGGTATATCCTTGTATTTCATTATTTGGTATAGTAAGCAAGTAAAAGGTAAGAGACTTGTACAAACATTACCTTAACATGTGACAGCAGGGACTTATTTGACTTATATGTGTCCATTACTAAGTAGTAGGCCTCAGGCATCATAGATTCACACAGTCATATCTCAAAAGTAGTGAAGATCACTGCATGCCCTCAGTTTAGCACCATATGTTTGTACTGGAAAATCATTAAAGAGAGAAGTTGGAAAGTAATGATACGCATTGCAGTTTCAGACTTCACAACCCTCGCATGATCATTCACTATAAAGTTGGGAAGTTTCCATTGTATCAACTGTTTAACTTTCCAAGGCCAATATAACTCAAAGGTACAATTACCAGTTCAGCACCACAAATGCAGATATACTAAGCACTAAGTGAGCTAAGCTCCCTGAGCCTCAAACACAAAGTTTATGTATCCCTGAATCCAAAATATAGAAAACAGGGACATGGCATAGTTATCATCACTTGCATAGGGTGTTGTGTGGGGGGCAGGAAGCCTAGGCTGACAAAAAAGGTTAGTGCATGTGTAAAAAAGAGAAGCAGGCAGACATTTGGATAAACCAACAAATAACAAATAGCCAGTGAGACAAAATGAGTAACTGTTTTGTGTGTGTGTGTGTGTGTGTGTGTGTGTGTGTGTGTGTGTGTGTGTGTGTTTGTTTGTAGGGGACCTCCAGGTGAAATGGGTGAGTGAGTGCCTGCATGAACACAGCAAAGCTTTGTGCTGGCTCTACATCTTGCAGTGTTGGACAGGTGTAAGGCATGCACGGCAGAGGTGGGAGCTCATTGTTGTCATCATGAGAGCTGGCTGTGCCAGGAGTTGCACTGGCATGTCTATGCCCATGGTCAGATACACTGCTACCTGAGCATGACTAATATCTGCTGGATAAGCTCCCTTCATAGGGATGCCCAAGACCATATCCCCATAGCCTGCCACATCTGGCTGTGCACAGCACACTCAGTGATAGAGCACAAGAAGTACGGGCACTATGGGAGCATGATCAGGCATGGCCATGTTGGCTGATAGTAGTTGATGTTGCTGACCTACACCCACGAGGATGCTGTTCCCCTCCCAACAGATGTTCCATCACAGGCAATGCCCTTTCCATGACAAGCACCCCTTGTTCCATGTCATGCACCTGATCCATTGAATTGGCAACATGGTGGAGACAGTCACGGATGTCAGCATATGCCACATCTACAACCATGAGTATTTGTATGCCGCACCTATGGGAACATGCCTGTGCCTCCATGATGGCCCTAAACATACACAGAGATACCTGCACCAGGTGGAGAAGGGACAGCAGGCCCCCTCCGAGCACCCCTATGAGCCCTCCTGCATGGCACCTCACTCACACTTTGGCTGTGACTAGAGTCAACAGGCACTGAATCTGCAGTAGCCAGACTGGCTTTGCCCTCCACCTGTCCAGAATCTGAGAGCTCACTGGAATGGGTAATTGTAGGCATACTGGCTGTATCTGATGGAATTGCAGGGGATGGCTGTATGTCAACCTCAGTGTCAGATTCAGCCTCTGCACCCATCAACTTTGCCTCAGTTTGGCTACCATCATTGTCAGAGTCTGCTGATTCACTGACTTCAGGTGGCAGAGGGCCCCAACTTGCACTGTCATGATCACATGTGATAAAAAGCAACAAACACAGGAAAAAATAATACCTACACTACTATAGTGTAAAATATGTTAACAAAGTAACAGTGCTGCCACTATTAGACACAGTATAGCAATATATCCAACAGGCCTGACATCAACAGCACACACTAAAATATCTCTTTAAATTGCTCAGCAGTACCTACATAAAATGTTTGACTTACCTTATGCAGATGAGATTCTCCTCTGCAATCCATATGGTCCTGGGAGAAGTTAAGCGAGAAGTAAGGGCAACATCATCACAATTAACAGTAACACCGGGGGTAATACCTTTACCCCTTTATATATTCATTAACTATACTTTCAAAAAGAATGTTGCTGTCTACTACAATCTAAGCTAATAACTGTAGTAATCTTCAATACCCCCTAAAAATACATGTGATACAGAAATAACTTATTGATTTCAATTGTTTTACTGTACAATAGTATTCAGCTGTTGACATACCAATGTCTACTTGGAAATTCCTCCCAGAACGTGCTTGCTATCTCTGAAACTGTTGCTGTGACATTCAGGACATGCTGCACTGCACTATACTGGATCCCTGATATTGGCCAGGAACTCTTCATTGGGGTTCGTGATGGTTTCTTAATCCCTCTCCCAGTAACTATCTGGTCATGGCCCACTAGAGCAGCTCTCCTCCATGCAGATGTGATCATGTCAGTGGCCCTGTGGCACACCTGCTTGTATGTCCTGCTATGGACACCTATGGCATTCAGATCAACTATCTGTTACCAAATTTGCATCCCACTTGTCCCTGTCCCCTTTCCAGCAGAAAAGCACCATGTTGCCTAATAGCATCCACTGTCACCTGGTTCTCAGCATCGTTGAAGGGGGGGGGGTCTCCAAGGATTGACATGCCTGGGTGCCATACCCCTAAATGTCTTAAAAGATAACAGAAGGATAATATACATATCTATCATATAACTACAAAATAATTGTTTCCAGATAAAACAGAAAGGGTAGCCACTTAGTATTACCCCTGGGAGAAACGTACAACAGTCTATAGATTTGAAATATGAACAACAGGCAGGGCGCGAAACAAGGAGAGTAACAAGAGAAACATATTCTTGTTTGTGCCATAGCAGTAACTCACCTTTGCTCCCCCCTAAAGAACAGGAAAATAACACATTCTGCTAACAACCCATCTTTGAAATGCTAAAAGTGCTATCAAAGGAACTGTCCCTGAAACATTTGTACAAATGTATCACACAGCATTCCATTTTTCTTGTATTGGCAATCATTTATACTTCTGAAATGGCTTGACAAACTTGCCCATGCCATCAGTACACTTCTAACCAATGCATACAGATAAAAGTGTAAAAAGCCTTTGCTTCAGATTTTTCTTAAATGTATTCTAGCATATGCAGTATGTAGCTGACAAAATGAAAGCATACCTTCTGAAGTTCAGTACTCATCTGTACAGATATATCCTGTGTAGTCCTCCCAACATAAACAAATCTCCTCACCTTCAGTTTGCCTAGCTACATTGTTGCCTTTTTATATGATGTAGATTTAGGGCTGTCATCATGGTGAAGATGCAAATAATGTGCAAACTGATTAGAACTGCTGAATCCCAAATACTTGGATCCATGTACTTGATGTAAACATAGTGCAGGCACTCCCTCGTTGTTTGGTTTTAAAGGATTGCAACTGTGAATGATTAGCAGTTGGGAGAAGGAAAATACAACAGTAATGCAGGCTGCCTTACTTTCACTGGGTTTGTCAGGTTAGATCTACAAAGTGTTAGATGTAAGGTTGGAAATGTAAGTAACCAGCACACAATTCACAGGTTGTGTTCCTTAACATCCAACCTGCCCTTCATTTGTTGGCAATGGCATGTGATATTATTTCCACTGAATATCCTCACACATATTAAGGCCAATGAAATATAATGGCTTATACACTGCATGTCTCAGATTACTAGTCAGATAAATGAAAAATGGCTAGCAAACACAGAAATGTAAGGCAGAGCTGTATATTTGCAAGCAATAATCATGACAGGTTGTGTGATGACTAGGTGCATTGCATTCAGAAATAATAAATGCACAAATAATATTTGTATGGTTTGATATCACTGTAGATGCTGTTGCAGTTGGTTGTGTACAGAATGAGTTCAGTTCTTTGCTGCAAGCTGTTTGTGTGGCAAAGAGGGGTAAGGCACCCATCTGGTGTGCTGAAGGTGCAATGGAGTGACAGTTCAAATCCAGAGCTATGTAGACATATATGATGTCAGCCATCATTTTCTTGTGTGTGTGTCATACATTGATTTTCTTTATTTCAACTACTTGTCCCTTTGATGTTCTTCGTGTTTCACTGTTGCAGTCATTACATTTGGGTAATCCTGCTGGCAGGTTGACCTCAGCTGGCCTGAATTCCAAAGTCTTGGGTCCTGCGTTGGCCGCTGTCACCCCTTCCCTGACGTCAGGTCATCAGGGGTATAAAAGATGCAGCCGACACCATTTTCTTCCGTCTTTCTTGCGCACAGTGCTGTAAGCAGAAGCAGTTCGCAAGTGTGGTCGGCCGACTCCTGAGATTTTTGTGTTTGAGTTTCACATCTGAAGTTTTCATTAAAGCTAAGTACCCCATTGGGGAAACTTTTTTTTTGCTCCAGACTGATGTCAGAAAAAGTTAATAATTGTATTTCTTGTGGAAAGCAAATACCTCATAAGGACTTTCATTCTTACTGTATTCCTTGCCTAGGCCCTGACCACGACATTTCAAGTTGTCGGTTTTGTGCTAGATTTAACTAACGCACTATTAAGCGTTGGTATGATTTTATAATAATAGCATTAAGCTATTTTAGCAGCAGATTTAATTATAAAATGTCGTTGGATAGCCATCCGACTACTGGAGTTCACAAAAAACGCAAGGAAAAAGAAAAAGACAGGCAACCGAGGCCCAAAACCGATGAAGCTTCTCCTAAGCCAGTCCGCCGGTTCTCAGTGAGGCGCTTTCGCAGCCCCTGACGCCCGCTACTTTAGAGTCGCAGGCTGTACTGACTCCCACTTGGAGTCAGCTATGCCACTGGAAACTCAAGGTATTGGAGCCTCGGACACTATTCCCTCAGATGGGTCCGGAGCCGCTGAGCAGGTACCGGCTTCTGAGGGTGTATTCAGACCTAAACAATTATACATTAAACCAACTTCAGCTACAAAGGTAAAGACTAAAGCACCTTTAAAGACAAAGAAACAAACTCAACAGCCACATGGACAGGCCTCCATGCCTAAAAAACAGATGCTCAAAATGGCCGAAGACTTGATTACCTTGATCAGGGGTTACCATCACCCTCCTGATAAGAGGCCTAGGCAAGAGACAGACTATGAATCTTCAGATCAGGTTTCTATTTCTTCTGATTCCTCTTCTGATCAGGAATATTCACTTCCCCCCCCATGAGGATTCTGATGCTGAAGAATCTATTCCTTCAGCTTCTCCTCCTGAGGACTATTCTTTTGGGCAAACCTTGCATACAATGAGGGAGTATTTCCACTGGGAGTGCCAAGATTTTTCAGAGTCTAAAAAGAGGCTCAGGGACTTCCTTTTACTACCTCAACACAGGCCTCCAGCTATTCCACCTGTGTTAGACATTGTAGATGATGTGTTTTCAGACTCTAGTCTGACCCCTGACTCCTTACCCCCAGCTCCTGTTAAGCCTGACAGATATTACAGGGTTCCCGACTCTTATAAATTCCTTTTCAAAAACCCTACTACAGACCCAGAAACTATTTCACAGAGTCCCAAAGGGGTTAAGGCTTCCACTGCAAATAACCCTACCCCCTCTGACAAGGATCCTAGGGCACTGGATAGATGGGCAAAAAAGGTTTACACATCTGCTATCTTGGCTATAAGGGCCTTAAACTGCCAGTTTCATATGCTAAAAAATCAGC
Source organism: Protopterus annectens (assembly GCF_019279795.1). NCBI lineage: Eukaryota > Metazoa > Chordata > Ceratodontiformes > Protopteridae > Protopterus > Protopterus annectens. The sequence goes on from NC_056740.1 coordinate 277,909,258, forward strand.
AACATGTCATGACATTGCTTAAACAGAAAATTTTGGTAAATTCTGAATGTGTAGAAAACAAAGAAATGCAGGATTTATTGCATGCAGCTGAACAAGTTGGAAAGCATACTTTGCAATGTGGTTTTGATTCTCTGGAAGCCTCCTGCAGGGCCGCAGTTACGGGTTCTGTAATTAGGAGGCATGCTTGGTTAAAGGAACAAAATCTGCCTGATCATGTCAAAGTTAAATTATTAGATGCACCGTTACAGCGTGATACCTTGTCTGATGTTAAGGCAGAAGAGGTGTTAAAGAAAATGGAGGACGAAACTAAATCTATGCAAACTGTCAAAGATTTTTTACAAGTACAGCCACCTAGGTTTAGCAGACACTGGCCTACAAAGAATTGGTCCTTTCCAGTATCAGACAGACCTCAAAGGGGCAGAACCAGATGCCCTAGAGGCAGATCCCAGATGCATAGTTCGTACAGATCTATGCAATGGGGTGCTTCTACCTCCAGAAGTGGACAAGACAAATCACAACCATACAGGAAACAGTCCCAATGACTTCCTCCTGCCTGCACCAAGCACTTATCTCCTGGCAGCACCCTTAGGGGGAAAATTAGCACTTTTTTCTCAAAATTGGCACATTATAACCCAGGACAAATGGGTTTTAAACAGTGTCACAAGGCTGAAAGTTTCACTTCCATACCCTGCCAAAGGCAAATGGTTGGCCAGATCTGCCAAAAATATTAGTGGGCAGAGGCACAAAAACAAGTCTCATCCCTCATGGATATGGGGGCTATTCAACAAGTGCCACAGCAAGAGCAGGGACAAGGATTTTACTCAAGACTGTTCTTGGTACCCAGAAAGGACAAAGCATGGAGACCAATACTGGACCTATCTATTCTAAACACTTTCCTGGATATACCAAAATTCAAGATGTTGACCTTGCAGCAGCTTCTGCCCATGCTGGGCAAAAAGGCTTGGCTCGTGACTTTAGACCTAAAAGAGGCATACCTGCATGTCCCAGTCAGGCAATCATGCAGAAGATACCTCAGATTCAAGGCTAGCTCAATGAGTTACCAATTCTTATGCACTGCCCTTTGGCTTATCTACTGCGCCCATGGTCTTTACAAAGTGCCTGGCACCAGTAATCACTTTCTGCAGACAAAAAGGAATACAAATATATCCTTACTTGGACGACTGCCTCATACAAGCAGAGAACAAGGACATACTACTACAGCATCTGGTGTTTGTGAAAAGACATTTTAACATGCCTAGGGTACACAGTCAATGAAAAGAAATCAAAACTAGTACCCTCTCAAGAGATAAAATTCCTGGGTGCAAGCTTAAATACAACTGCCCAGATGGCCTATCTCACGCCAGACAAACAAAGGCAACTGACTACCTATTTCAAAGGATTGGCAACAAAGGCCCAGTTATCTGCAAGAAAAATTCTGCAGGCTTTGCTCTTCATGGCATCCTGCATCCTACTAATTCCATATGCAAGACTGCATATGAGGAAGCTTCAAATGTACCTAAAAAGTGTGTGGATGCAACATTGTCACAGCCTGGAAACAATGATTACTCTCATTCTCTGCCTGCAACAGGAGTTTCGATGGTGGGCAAAGGCTTGTCACCAAAACAAGGGACAGCCATTCTCACTACCCCCAGCCAGGCAGAACCTAACAACGGACACATCAGATTATGCCGGGGGGGCCCACATGGCAGGAAGAGGCATTCAGGGCACCTGGTCCACAAACCAAATGCATCTACATATCAATCAAAAAGAGATGCTAGCTGTTCAAAATGCCCTGACAGCTTTCAAGGACCTAATTCATCCGGGACAACTACTGATAAAGACAGACAACACCACGGTCATGTGGTATATAAACAAGCAGGGGAGCATGCATTCTTACCCCCTTTGCAGACTAGCTATGACTTTGTGGAACACAGCATTGACTTACCAAATTCATCTGCAGGCACAATTCCTGCCAGGAAAGGAAAATACTCTGGCAGACGAACTAAGCAGAAACCTCATGGATCCACACAAGCGGCACCTGGATCCACATGTCTTCAGCATGATAACAAGGAAATGGGGACGCCCGGACATAAATCTATTTGCCTTCCCTCACAACTACCAACTAAAAATATTCTAAACAAGGACTTATCACAGACAAGCATGGAAAGTGGATGCCTTATCTTTCAACTGGAAAAACCTATCAGTATATGCCTTTCCTCTACTGCCTCTCCTCCCCAAGGTACTCCTAAATGTCAGACAGGAGAAACCAAAGATGATACTGATTGCCCCAGACTGGCCCCACCAGTACTGGTATCCGATCTTAAGGAACTTGTCTCAATGCCCAGCCTGGACCTTACCGCAAATGCCTCATCTACTGTCCCAACAAAACAATCAGATTCTGCACAGCCAACTCAGGACTCTAAACCTGGCAGCATGGAGGATAATGTAGCCATACAAAGCACACCTCTCAGTAAAGCTGTGATGGATGTCATTTTGGAAGCCAGAAGGCCTAGTACTAGGAAATCCTATGCTGGAAAATGGAAGAAATGTTGTGCTTGGAACCAGAAATAATTATGTAATGTTATTTCAATTGATACAGCTGTACCAAATATTCCTCAGATTTTTCATTACTTAACTGAGATGCTGGACAAAGGCCTTTCTTTTTCATCAATTAAAATTCATGCCTCTGCCATTTTGGCTCATTACAATACAGAGTCACCATTCTTTCCTCATCCTTTATTAAGGCAGTACCTCAGAGGAGCCAAAAATTTAAGGCCTCCAAGGAGATTGCCAATACCTGCATGAGACCTCAATTATGTCCTGGAAAAACTCACCCTACCTCCTTTTGAGCCAGCTGCTACTGCTGATATAAAGTTTTTATCTTGGAAAACAGCTCTGCTTCCAGCAATATCTTCTGCAAGATGAGTGTCAGCGCTACAGGCTTTCATGGCTGTGGAACCTTTTATCATTTTTTATCCAGACAGGGTCTCTCTGAGGACAAACCCAACATTTATTCCTAAGGTTGTGTCCAGTGTAGCCCTTAACCAAACTATTCATTTGCCAACTTTTTATCCAAATCCACAGAACAAGGGGGAGAGAATTCTGCATTCTTTGGATGTACACAGACAACTTAGATTCTATTTGGACAAAACTAAAGTTTTCAGGAAGACAGAGCAATTACTAGTGGCATATGCTGCAGGATCACAAGGGAAGGCTATCCCCAAGCAGACTATTTCAAAGTGGATAGGTCACTGCATTCATTTCTGCTATTTACAGCATGGCAAGGCAGTGCCTAAGGGCATTAGGCCACATTCAACCAGAGCTACAGCCACTTCAGCAGCCTTTCTCAGGGTAGTACCAACTAAAGACATTTTAGAGGCTGCTACTTGGAGTTCAGTGCACACCTTTACAAAGCATTACCATCTGCCACTTTACTCTAAATCCTGGGCAGGCTTTGCCACTGCAGTTCTGCAGGGCCTCATAGCCACTTCTAATGCTGTTTAGCTCCAGCCCCCCAACCATAGCTTTGGGACTATACCCAAATGTAATGACTAAAACAGTGAAACATGAAGAACATAGTACAGTTGTGTACACTTACCATAAATGTAGATGTTCGAGTGTATTCACTGTTGCAGTCCAGGTTACCCACCCGCCATCCCCCTTATTTCTGCTGAAAGTTATCTTTACTTCTCTGATCTATACAACCTATGTGGTGTATTTGCTTGTAGATGAAGGTAAAGTTTATTTTGGTGCATGTATGTTTTATATATACATAGATACATAAATTTTGGCTACCCTTTTGGGGGCACCTGACATCTGGGGCAAGAAAAACTGAAGAATATGTTGTCGGCTGCATCTGTTATACCCCTGACAACCTGACGTCAGGGAAGGGGTGACAGGGCCGACGCAGGACCCAAGACTTTGGAATTCAGGCTGGCTGAGGGCAACCTGCCAGCAGGATTACCCAAATGTACTGACTGCAACAGTAAATACACTCGAACATCTACATTTATGGTAAGTGTACACAACTGTACTTTTCTTTTTCTCCGTTTCTGTCTTTGTTTTTCTAATTTGTTTTTTGGGGGGCCATTGTTTGTGTGATGCAGCACTTAGTGCAATCACAGGAATGGATTAAATGAGTGCCGGATTTGGCTATGCTGATGTAATTTGTGTAAAGTGTGGCAGTGCATAAACTGGATAACTGGACCCCCCAGGAAGTAGATAGGACCCAGACAGCCAAAAATAGAAACTGGATACATTCAGTTAATGCTATTGGGCATTGCACAAACCCTGTAAGCAGTGTTGCACAGCAGTTAACAGTGAGACCTTAAGAGTGATTAGTAAAATAGGGAATGTCATGTAACTAGTCCTGTGGCAACAGGTGTAAGTGTAGGGCTAGAGCACAGATGGTCCTGGGTTCTAATACAGGGTATGCAACCTTTTTTTCACTGTTGCAACATTGCAGTCTGTAGCAGTGAACTGAAAGATAGACAAGTGTTATTTCAACCTTCTTGTAGCAACAGTTGTAAGTATAGGACTGCCATACACATAGTCCTGGGTTTGAATACAGGATATTCTATATGCTTTTACTATTGTTCCACTTCCCATTATAATCACTCTCAGTTATAACACTTGAGATAATGGAGCTAATATTAATTATATGTATGTTGGCTGAGACAGTAATATTGTGTCAGTTATTTGTTTATCTATCTATGTATTATCACATTTATTAGATGTATGAATGTAGTTATACTGTGTACTGCATTCCTCTAAGTATAATTCTGTTGTCTGGACTGGCATGGCCTTCACATTTGCCTAACACACATATACGCAACTACCTGTACATCCAATAACCTTGGAATTTTAATTGCAATTATGTAATGCCTCATAGCTGCTCTCCGCTTACCATCACACAAATGTATTGCTCGGGGTACACACTGCCAAGCAATGCATTTGCACTGTGGTAAGTGAGCACAACAGTTTCAAACAGTGTGTGAACTACAGTAACTATGATAACTGAAATTGGCAGGAAAGCATCCGTCTCCATTGCTGTAGATTCATGACAGACACGGCAGGTGTTTGTGGGGAAGGTGCCAGGTTTAGGGCACAGAGATGATGTGTCCAGGATTTTTACTGGACTCCTAGTTAAGAACCACAGCTAAAAGCTTCTGCAGGGGGACTATTCTGTCTCCCAGTATAAGTCTGAGGCTTGGGATTGTTTAGCCAAGACTGTATCTAGTGCCACCTGTATCCCGCGCACTGGAGAGTAATGTTGGCATCATTATAATGATCTACAGAAAGAGGAGGAGGAAGAGGGATATACTCGACCATTGGATTTTGGAATTTAGGATTGAGGACATCCTGCACCTGTGTAAGTGTCATCTACAGAGAGTACTTGTAAGACTTAGAAAGCTGAATGTAGGCAAGACTGGTATTCTTAATGGTCTTCTGTTCTGTTCTTTTTTTTCCACAGCTGCCAGCACTCATGAGTGCAATGTCCTAACCCATGGTGCTAGATTGGCAAAGACGAGGGAAGCATTTGGTATGCATGCAACAGAACAGTACTGTTATTGTAGCATTAAAAGATAAAGATAGCTTTTTTTGGTATTTTATAGAGTTGTATCAAACTGAGTATGCATATCTCAACTGTAAAAGCAAGTATGCATACATTAGTCTGTAGCATAAACCAAGAGTACAATAGTAGACTTTAGTCAGAGGTTGTGTGTTCAAATACCACACTTCTCAACCATATAATACTGTTAATTCTTCAATATTTCAGTTAAATTAAAACCTCTGTACCAGTGGCAGAAATGTCCTGCTGTAAACTGTAATCTGTATAATTGGAACATACACATGTGCAATATATACACGTCAGGGATTACTTGCTGCAATCTGTAGTATAGTGTGCATCTGTTAGGAGGTAGTAGTCTTAAATGTAAAAGTTAAGATAATGGTCAAATAAGTGTACTAATGCATTGTATGCCATTTGCACTTGTTTCTGTCCTGTAACTCATCTAGTGCAGATACAGATTCTTAGTTTTAGCACTTAAATTTGCTTATTCATGCTCAACACTTGTTCAGAACTTGTAAGCACTAAATATGCTAATTACTATAGCACTCAACCTTCCTCATTACCTAGAGGAAAACAGTTTTTGTACTTACTTTTCTCACTTGCTTAGAGAAAAACAGCTGTTGTACTCACTTTCCTCACTTATCTAGAGGAAAATAGTTTTTTATTCAGGCATGTCCAAGGATCAGCTCCCAGTGTTCTCTCCTGTCTATCTGATGAATCTGGGCATCTTGAGGCAATGTAGAAATTGCCTCGTACACAGACAACCCTCTCCTCCTATGACCCAACACTACAACCTTTGAGAGATCCACTTATCTAGCCAAACTGGAGATAAAGCTCTTTCCAATCAAGACTGAACTTGACAGTCATGAGGAGAAGGTAAACATTTGCACCACTCCACACACATCACATAGTCTCACTAAATCTACACCACCAAAATCCACACATAATAACACAAAAACATTCACAGAGGCTCTCAATAATAATCTGTCTAAGCAACAGAGACCACCAAAGCAGAAACGCAAGCAACCTCCATCCCCCAACACAACCCAAATGACACATAGCCCACAGACTCAGTGTGCCACTCAACCACAGCCAATAAGGCAAAATAATGTACCCAACACACTAGTCATAGGTGACTCTATAGTCAGGCACACTGACGTCACACTCACCAGGCTAAACAAGGAGAAGGTTACTGTCAGCTGCCTGTCAGGTGCCAGGATCCACCACAACCCACGCACTCAGGTCACTCCACAACAAGTACAAATATGACTCTGTCATTGTCCATGTTGGTGTGAATGACCTGAGACATACCTCTCTGGACTACATGAAAAGAGACATGGAAGAGCTTTCCGATCTTGTAGCCCAGGCAGGTATGACCCTAGCCCTGAGTAGCACTCTGCCATCACCCAGAATGATACCGTAGTACAAGGACAAAATGATTGACTTCAACAATTGACTAAACTTCTGGTGTCATTCTAAGGGGATCCAGTATCTGGCTGCTTGGGATGACATGGTCGACAGACCACGATGCTTTGCCACAGATGGCCTGCACCTGTCGCCCCTGGGATTCCGGATACTGGATAAGGCTCTTGCTGACCCTATAGTGCCTTTTTAGGCAAGGTTCAAATAACAAATTCACCACCGTAACAGGAACAGGCAAGCAAAAACCGAGGGTAATGCTACTCAATGCTAGAAGTCTAAATCTCAAAATGCCCTCACTCGAGGCACTCCTTAAAATGGAGAACATCGATATCTGTGCAGTGACTTAGACCTGGTTCAAGGCTCCAGAGAGCACCACTGCACTACCAGGCTATAACTCATACCACACTTTTCGGCCATGTAACCTGGACCGAAACACCAAAGGCGGATGTGTGTTCATATTCATTAAGGATATCCACACCTCCAGGCTAGTTGCTCAGCATAATGCATCTGAGGTTATCCAAGTGCAACTAACTCTGGGAAAAACTGCAATCCAAATTGTAGCTTGCTACGGATCCCCCACCATGCCTCAGGATTCCCATTCCTCTTTTCTTGATGTACTGGAAAATATTAGGGTTCAACCAAACACCCTAATAATGGGCGACTTCAACTACCCTACCATTAACTGGGAAAACTACTCGTGTACCAACTCCTTAGCTCAACGCTTTCTGGAATTCATAAACTCCAATGCCCTGGATCAACTTATCCACACCCCCACCAGGGGCAACAATATCCTAGACCTAGTCATTACCAACATGAATGACCGGTGTTCCACACCTGAAGTCAACTCCTCGTTGGTCCGATCTGATCATAACCTAATCACCCTTGATATCCACATCCCGCCCCCACCCCCCATTAAGGAAAGCATGGTAAAAATTTTCTCCAAAGCCAACTTCGTGCTTCTTAAGACAGAAGTGGTGAACTTCATGACACCCATGCAGATGGATAATACAGTTACAACTGCTGAATCCTACACAAATGCACTCTGTAAGCACTTACATGAGTGCATAGATCGTGCTATCCCAAACAGAACCAAGACGCTATCCTCCAAAAAAAGGAAGCCAATCTGGTGGTCCCCTGCCATAAACAAACTGTACAACAGAAGGAAGAAACTGTTGCAAAAGAGAGTAAAATCCCATGAGTGGAGGAGCTCCCTGGTCAGCCTCAGCAAGAAGCTGAGATCCCTTATAAGATCCTCCAAAGCTAGCTATGAAAATAAAATCACCACTAATTCTAAGGACAACCACAAAACATTCTATAGCTATGTCAAGAATCTCAATGGCAACACCCAGATCTGCTCTGAGTTATAGCACAATGGCACGAAAATTACAGAACCAACCGATATTGCCAACATCCTGGCAAAGAGGTTCAGTGCTAACATTACCCCCCCCTCACCCCCTAAAGGGCCCATATCTATACAGGAAGAATGCAGAGTCCCTGTAATCACAACTATGCAGGTAAAAGCTGCACTCTCTAAAGCCAAAAACACAGCATCCATGGGACCAGACAACATCCCAGGCTGCGTTTTACATGAACTTCAGAACGGACTGGCTCCACACTTAAGCACCATGTTCAATAATAGCCTTGCATCAGGCTTTGTGCCCACTGAATGGCACACAGCAACAGTTATCCCACTCCACAAAGGGGGAGCCACCACTGATCCCTGGAACTATTGACCTATTAGCCTGACGAGCCTTGTCTGCAAGGCCATGGAATGTATCATAATTGAACTCATAAACAATGACATTGGTAACGTCCAAACTCTGGATCCCACCCAGTTCGGGTTTGTGAAAGGCAGATCATGCCTCCTGGACCTGATCGACTTCTTTGAGGCAGTCACCAAAGCCAAAGATGAGGGTAAGGTGGTTCATACAGTCCTCGCCAAGGCTTTTGACACCATCCCCCATTCTGGAATTATAGCTAAACTCACTAAACTAGGTATAAATCCCTACATCACAAGATGGGTTGCCAACTGGCTCACTGACAGAACCCACACTGTAAAAGTTGCAGACTCCAAATCTGACCTCAAAGCAGTGACAAGTGGAGTACTACAGGGTTCTGTCCTGGGACCTCTCCTGTTTGGTATCTACTTCTCTGAATTACAGGCTAACACAGAAGGCCTCTGGCTAACGAAATTCACAGATGACTGCAAACTAGGTGCCATAGTCAAGTCCCCAAATGATGTGGACATCCTACAGAAAGGCCTCGCTGAGACAGATGCCTGGTGTCAGAGCCATGGCCTCAAGCTCAGTGCTAAAATGTGCAGTGTCATCCTCTTTGATAAAAACTCTGTACCCATGAACTACCACATAGGCAGCAATCTACTTAACACTGAATGTGTGATAGGAGACCTTGGGACCTAGGTGGACAGTAGTCTCTCCTTTGATAGTCACATCGCCACAGTAGTCAGGAAGTCCTTCTTTGTGGCACACCTCATCATAAAAGGGTTCTAATCCAGGAATACAGAGGCCATTGTTCCCCTCTACTCAACACTCATTAGACCTATTATAGAGTACACCGCCCCTTTTGGAATGTACCTCACAAGACATCTGCAGCAGCTGGAAAGGCCACAGAAGTACCTCACAAAGTGGATTACTGGCCTCAAACAAATGCCCTACACTGAACACCTCAAAAAACTCCAGCTTTACTCCATAGAATATCAGCTACTCCTAACATATAAAGCTATGTCAAACCCAGAGCTGTTGGACATGCTACACCTAAAGAAATCCCAATCCCTCCGAGCTACACACTCTGGGGACCTAAACTTTGTCATCACAATAAACAGAACATGCTGGAGGGATAGATTCCTGTCCCAGAGACTTCCCATACTCTGGAACAGGCTACCCATCTATGTCAAGCAAAGTTCTTCATTAGCACTCTTCAAGAAAAATCTTGATGAGTGGATGGAAAATAGGAAATACAGCCCAGGGATCACTTCTGTTTCTCTGCTCGACAGTGGCACAGGAAAATAACTTTCTTGGGTGGCGTAAGCCAGGAAACCTTGTTGGCTAGGCTTATGTAGGCCCTTGGGCCGATAGCCTAGTACCTACCTATGAACCTATGAAGGTACTAATCTTATCCCTTTTTTCCTCTCACCCCAAGCCTTCTCTCTCTCTCTTTTTTTATTTCATATTATTTATAAAAAAAATTGTAATTCTTTTATTTTATTTTTATGTTATTTTATTGTAAAAAATTAATAGGTTCATAGGTTCATAGGATGATACTAGGCTATTGGCCCAGAGGCCCTTATAAGCCTAGCCAAGAATTTCACCCATGTTCCTACAAAGTCAGCACGTATTTTCCCTGTCCAGCAGGGACACAGGTGGGATCCCAGGGCTATATTTTCTGTTTCCCATCCAGTCATCTAGGTTCCTCTTAAAGAGGGCTAGTAAGGTACTCTGCTTGACATGGAGAGGAAGTCTGTTCCACAGAAGGAGGGGGGGTCACTGAGACACCAACAAGTTCTACTAATGTCACAGACCAGGTTGAGACCTTGCGTGTGGGTTGCGTGAGTGGACTTTGGCTTATGGATATGCAACAACTCCATCAAGGCTGAGTCTGAGATGTCCTTGTATGCCAGACACAGGTCACTCCTGAGCAGTCTCCATTCTGCTGGAATGAAGCGGGTGCACAGGCTTTGGTTGAATATGCTGCCTAGTGGTGCTGAGAGCTCTTGCCTGAGTTCATGTAGGACACTCCCAGGGATGTTGTCGGGTCCCATGGAGGCTGTATTTTATGCCTTTGAGAGGGGATTAATAACCTGCTCCCTGATGATGAAGAGAGGGGGGAGGTGTTGGTGATGTCCTGGTTTACTGATGGGGGGACGGGGGGTGAAGTTTTCACTAAACTTGTCTTCCAAAGGGTTGGCTATATCTATGGCATTTATGTATGTGGTATTCTTGACCATGATTCAGAGCAGATTTGGGAGTTAGCTTTGAGATTGTGGACATATGCAAAGAAGGCCTTGTGATTGTCTTTAGTGGATGTGGCCAATTTGAACTAGAAGTTAATATTTATTTTACTTTCTATTTTCTTTTTTTTAATTTGATTATGTGTCATCAAAATGTGTCCATGTTATCCATGTGTACCACATCACTAAAAGCTCAACAGCAAAGCAGGGTAGGCCTGTCCCACAGGATCTGCCTGCCAGCCCTTCCACCAGCTCCAGCACCAATGCCCAGCACATCTGGGGGCACTGCCTCTGTTGCTCCTGCACTGCCTGCACCCTCAGGTAGTCCTGCCCAGGAGGCTAGTCCACTGGTACCCTCTGGGAGCAATGGCAGAGGTGGTAATTTTATCACCCGCACTGAGTTTCTAGGGATGGTGCATATACATAGGGTTGTGCTCCACACAGTTGGTGCACATCTATGCAGGCTGGAATGGATGCTCTCCCTCATTTTGCATCATACTAGGAGAAGGAGACATCAAGCACACTCCAGTCAGTGACGGAGTGAGGTGACAGTGATGACAGTCCAGTGGGTAAGGACTTGATTCTCACTGTCACCCAGCTTGACGACTGTGGGTTTGGGATGACCCCACCCTCACCCCAGTCATGGTGTCTCCAACCTTTTGTATCCATCACTGTCCCTGTCTCATGTCTTGTTTGGCTTGTCTGCAGTTTCTTCCTCACCTACCCAACTTACCTGACACAGGCATGCCTACATCCCTTCCCCAATATTCCTCTTGTTCTGAAATAAAAAAAAAAAAAAATAGGCACCTGTTCCACAAAAAAAAAAAAATGTCCCATGCATAGCTCTCTGTTTCACACACGTAACTTCTTGACACACTTGATTTGGTCCAGTTGACTATAAACATGATTGTTTTATGGTTACCCCTCTCTCTAGAGGTGACAGTCTAAATTCAGTTAATATTTTGCGCATATGTTCAGTTTACATTGTTAATGAAATGGATAGCTATGGTTCTTTCCTATCTCCTTCCTGCACATTCTTGTCATACTTTCCCTTTGTTCTTCCCCCTGCTTGCTCCCTATTTCACCACTTTCCTGTCTATCCCATTTTAAAACCTTTAATCTGGTCAGAAAATAGAGTCACACACATCACAAACAAGTTGCTGGAGAAGCAATGGATCCCTTCACTATTTGGGCTTCCTGTTTGCTCTGAGGTGTGCATTGGCACCAATGCTGAGTGGTGGCAAACACGTGTGGTTACCCCCATACAGTGACAGTTAACACCACTGCACTATGCCAACGCACAGCAACACACCTCATACAAACAATTCATGTCATAGCATTATCACTTTGTAATGAAAAGTGTTTTTAAGTACTACATACACCTGTATTTAAACCCAGTACCACCTGGCCCAAAAAAGGAATGTATCAGTGCATTAACACGTGCTGCCACAGAGTCAGGTAGGCAGCAGGTGTATTTCATAAACTCATTGCCAGCTGTCAGACTTTAGTAATGCGACTCCTGTTTGTGCACTGCTTAGCTATGCTTAAACGTGTATCTTGCATGCATATGCACTTTGCTAACTGTAGCACAAACCTGCTGCTCACAGAGCTGTGGAAATGTACATATGTTGTATTACTGCTGTTTACTGTCCATTTCCTATATATGACATGAAATTATATGTGGAAACATTACAAACTGAGGGCCCTATCTAACAATATGTCACATATTTACAATACATCCATGTGTTGGCACACCCCAAGTACTGCAACCCTAGAGTCTCAGTACTTTTTCCACAAATATATCAATGACACTACAAAATTTAATATCAAATGTTGTGTACTATGCAATGCACATCAATCTGGTAAGATGCAGAACTGCAACTGTTGATCCATATGCCTAAAAAGCCTTATCTGCAAGACTAGGGAAGGAATCAGCATGGACCATAGCCACTGGGACATAGATGATCTTCAACACACTTGATCTTATCCATTTTGTTTTTTTTTTTGCTTATTGATCCTTGTGAACTTCTTGGATACTGACCCCAAAGACCTGGATGAGGGATAACAGGAAATACCCCTATGTTGAGTTATGCAAGGCCTTTGACACTATCCCCCATTCATGTGTCATAGTGAAGATCTCCCATGTGGGAATGAAGCCATACAGTAGTAAAGGGATAGGCAACTGGCTCACTGACATAACACACACACACACACACAAACACACACACAAAGCTGGGGAATTAATCTCCACCACTCACCACTTACTATTAGAATACCACAGCAGTCTGTGCTGGACCCTCAACTGTTTACAAACTACTTTCCTGAAGCACAGACAACTGTAGATGGCCTGTGGTTTACCAAGTTTGCAGATGACTGGTAACTGGATGCACTAATATAAAGTCCCCCAATGATAGTAACATATTACAGAAGTGGCTGCCACACACAAGCAATCAGTGCCAAACCCATGGACTGAACCTTAAAGCATACAATGACTCATTGTCCCATTTGGCAGTGAAGTACCCCTGCTAATTATGATATGCATAGCACACCTCTAAGCTCAAACACAGTGTTGTGAAACTTAGAAACACATGTTGATAGCAATCTACACTTTCATCACTATGTGTCCATAGTGATGACAAACACATTATGCATTGTGCACATCATACATATGAACATCACATCCAAGACCAGGGTGGTCATAGTTCTGCTGTACTCTCCCCTTATCAGAACACTAATTGAGTATAATGCACCCTTCTGTCTGTACCTCACCAGACACCTTTAGCAGTTGGAAAAAAAAAACAAAGCTGTGGCTGAGAGACTCCAGGGCCTCTAAACATGACATACATGGAAAGACTGAAAGACCTGTCATTGTACTCAGTATCATGCAGGCTACTGAGAGGTGACCTATGCCTGCCCTACACAGCAGTCACAGACCCTGTCCTACTGGAAATGATGGACATCTGCAAATCAAATGGGACAAGAATAGCATGGCCCAGAGTTCTCAATCTAGCCTGTGGCATAAACAGAACATGCTGGGGAGACATACAGCTCCCAACAACTCAAACGTCTCTGTAATAGGCTCCCATTGTGTGTGAAGTAGTGCTCTTCATTGACCCTGTTCATGTGTGACCTTGACTGCTAACAACAACCATCAAACTATCCTCAATAAGGGTACTTGTGTTTTTATAAAGCTAGGCTTCTAAACACTGTAAGGCCATTAGGCTAGTAGCCTCTTATGAACATATGAAGCTATGGGCTTATGCAGGCCTCCCAGCATTTTTGTCTCCCACATGGACTTCAATGTCATCTACAGTACGTTAACTTGCACTCTTAGAAAAGTCAGACTTATGCTATGGGGCTTGCATAACATACTGTGTTCTGTAGTGTGTGTACTTGATAGGAAGGGGTTCTGTTCTCACTGCAGTCGTGTGTGTGTGTCTGTAGACAGAAGAGCAGACGTTTGTATCCCACAGTTACTGCTCCAATACCATGGATTGACAGTATTTTGAATCTTGCAGATGCCTCCACATCCATTTCATGCAGCCCACCCAGCATTTTGTCCTGCACCTGGCCTGCTGATGTCATATACTGTAAGTTCACCTGCAGTTTTGTGAAAGTCAGACTTGTGCCATGACACTTGTGTAAAGTACTGTGTTCTGTAGTCTGTGTACTTAGGTAGGGGGGTTGTTCTCATTGCAGTCAACTGTGTGTATGTGTATGTGTATGTGTGTCTCTAGACAGAAGAGTAGAAGTCTGTATCCCACAGTTACTGCTCCAATACCATGGATTGACAGTATTTTGATTCTTGCAGATGTCTACACATCCATTTCATGCAGCCCACCCAACATCTTGTCCCCCACATGGCCTGCTGATGTTATCTGCTATAAGTTCACCCGCAGTCTTGTAAAAGTCAGACTTGTGCCATGGTGCTTCTGTAAAGTACTATGTTCTGCAGGCTGTGTAGTTAGGAGTTGTATTCTTATTGCAGTCAACTGTGTGTGTGTGTTTCTGTTAGTTTTTGCTTGACATTTTACACCAGTATGTAGGACACTGTTATGTTCTCTTCAACAGACACTACTGATGTCATCAGCTACAGTGTTGTCCGACATACTCCAAGTCAGACTTGTGGTGTGGCACTTGCAAAAAAGTACTGAGTTCTGTGGTCTGTGTAGTAAGATACTTATGGGTTCTCTTTGCACTGTGTGTGTGCATGTCTGAGCTCTTGTTTGACATTACAGAGAGCATTTTACACCAGAATGTGGGACACTGTTGTATTCTCCTCAACAGACACTGCTGATGTCATCATCTATAAAGTGTTGTTTGATATACTCCAAGTCAGACTTGTACTGTGGACCTTGCATAAAGTACTTAGTTGTCAGACTTGTGCTGTGGTGTTTGCATAAAATACTGAGTTCTTTCTAGTTAGGTAGGGGTACTATTCTCATTGCAGTCAGCAGGGTGTATGTGTATGCTTTGCATTACAGAGAACCATTTACCTTATTCTCCTCAGCATCAGCTATATCAGATTTTTCATCAGCTATATCAGATTTTTGGATATGCAATACTCCCACTTATGTTTTAGTACCTTTTCTCAAAGTTTATTTTCCTCTCCATCTTCTTCTTGCATCCTTTCAACAAACCTTAACTGGGCCAGACAGCACTGTAATAACTCTGAGGGAAATAACCAACTTTACGTGGGGGAGCTGGTGGGAAGGGGGAGACTACACCCATAGAAGCCACAGAGATTCTAGATGTTCTGAGGTACATTTTATAGTTCTTTTCTCCAGGCTTTTGATGCAGTGACAGCCTCAACAAAAAACATGACTAAGGAAAGAAATTTAGCATTCTCTTTATTTTTTTTTTGTACATCCTTTCAACAGGTAGTTACAAATTCACTTATAGTCTTATAAATAAACATGCTGGAGGGATAGATTCCTGTCCCAGAGACTTCCCATACTCTGGAACAAACTACCTATCTATATCAAACAAAGCTCCTCCTCAGCACTCTTCAAGAAAAATCTTGATAATTGGATGGGAAATAGGAAATTCACCCCAGGGATCACTTCTGCGGCTCCGCTCAACAGGGGCACAGGAAAATAATTTTCTTGGGTGGCAAAAGCCAGGGTACATTTTTTGGCTAGGCTTAAATAGGCCCTAGGGCCAATAGCCGAGTACCTACCTATGAACCTATAAACTGCAGAATTTGTAATACTTTAATTCTTTTTATGGGAGACAGTAAGATTTCTTACATCTTTATAAAAAGTTAATTATTAAATAAAAATGACAAAGTGTTTGAATTTCTCTCCCATCCACTCCTCAAGTAAATTATATTTAGCATCAAAGTTTGTAAAACTTTTATTAGTACCCTTGATTTAGCTGTTAATGTCAGCAGTACTTTTTCATTGTTCATCCAGGGCACCATATCTGCTCTATCTAGCTTAAAATATGACTGAAAACCCAAATCTGAGCAATAGGTACATCGTTTTAGCTTCCATCATAAACATACTTTTCATTGCAAAATTAAGAATTTTCAAAACTTTTCCACGTAGAAGTGAAGAAAGTAAGAAAGATTAGAGGATGACTATTTTCATTTAAATAATTAACACTAGTTATGATTTTTCTGTGAAAACCAGTAATTACCTTCTCACCATTTATTCTATTACATAAAAATAATAAGTAAGTAAATAAATAAATAAATAACAGATATTGACACATTTCTCCAGCAAATAAAAAACAAAATATATTGTTGCGCAGATTGCTAGAGTGGTGCCCCTTTATAAATAAAAATTAAATTGTTAATAAAATGAAAATATCAAACATTTTCTCATAAATTCATGACAATGAATGTGCAAACACATGCACAAATACAGAAAAGACCTCTACTTACCCAGTGTTAGAATCATAGCACTGAAAGGATAATGGGCTGAATTTACAAAGGTTACCACATGGAGTAAGCCTGGTGTACACCTTGTGGTAACCATTTCCAATTCACACAGCTCTACCATGGGCTTGCAACACTTTCTAGTGCAGCTCCACCATGGGCTGTTTCTACAGGCTACTGCATATAGGAGCAGCCTATGTTAATTATCCATGTGCTCTCGCCTTGAAAATTGCCTGTGTACTGGACTTATGCAGCAGAGCGATTCAGGGAATTACCCAGCTGCATAATTTACCTCAGTCAGCTGTGTTATTGGGATCTATATCATGTTATCAAAAAATAAAAATGTCGAACGGCAAAACAGCGAAAGTGCAGAAATGTCGAGGGTCCGTTTTTGAGATTGCAGTACCATGAAGACAGATATTTTCCCTTTCCTCACTGTAGTGCAGTCTCAGTTGGAGTATATATTTTAGCGGTGGGGGGCCCACAATATCGAATTCGAGTTTTGGCATTTTTGCTTTTGTGAGTGTTTGACATTTTGTGTCTGCAATGTTATGATATAGATGCGTGTTATTGAACACAGCCAAAAGCTTGAATTTACCCAGTTTTATTAAGAGGTAAGTACTGAGGAGTTTAGCAGACAGGTACTGTTAGTTTGTGCACATATGTTTATGTGTGTGGTTGCATGTGTCAGCATATGTAGAGGTATGAGTGGTGTGTGTGTCTGCCTGGGAGGTTGCAGTAGGGGAGATAGAGGAGAAGATAGATAGGGTTGGGATGTGTGTGTGTGTGTGTGTGTGTGTGTGTGTGTGTGTGTATATATGTGTGTGTGTGTGTGAATGTGAACAGTTGCATTATTTTGGGTGCTTGGGGGCTGTGTGTGTTTTTGTGTGTGTACTGTATGGATGAGTATGTGTGTGTGTGGGGGGGTGGCTTTCATACCTCCATACTCCCTTAGACTAACAAGTAAATTCTGCAGTATTGGGGGATGGGGAGCACTAGACCACATAAATACTCTTCATCTCATGCCCTAAAGGCTCTTAAATAGAAAATGGAAAATTGAACAAGGTTTGCAGCACTAAAGATGTGGCCCATGGCAGTGGGAACACTAGACCGAGGGGTACTCTATGCAGTGTGCCATAAAGGCACATAAAAGCATTCAAACCCTGTACCATCTGCATTTATGCACAGCTAAGTATTCACCCTCTGGGTCTATATTATACAGCTGAAGCTTTAGGTAATCGAATACCTAAAGCTTGACACCTAAACAGCGAAAGATGTAAACATCAAACGGCCACTTCCGCAAATTTTTTCGTATGGAAAAAATTTGCTTGGCTGGTGAAAAAGAATTTTCAAACTCTAATCAAGTGGGGTGCTCCCCACACCCCCACTAACTAAATATACCAACTCCGAGATTGCTCTACAGTGGAGAAAAGGGCAGATTCCCGATAATGGCCAAGCAAATGTTTTCCTTATGAAAAAATTCACGCAAGTGGCTATTCAATGTTTAGAGCTTTCACGGTTTAGGTGTTGAGCTTTAGGCATTCAATTACCTAAAGTTTCAATTACCTAATATGGACCCAGCCCTCTGCACCACGATTAGGCAACAGTGATACTTGTAATATATTGCCTTATAACTTTAAAAATAAAAAAAACAAAAAACAGTTAAAATAAAAGTGGGGAGATTAAAACCCTGCACACTTTACACAGAAAACAACTTATCAAGTGGGATCCATAATGCTCTGTGTGTGGGAAGTTAGTATATCAGAGTGTTTTTCACATAATAACAAACATGAAACTCCATGTTTGGCATTATTCTCTGCTTGCAATGGTCAGTGAGTTACAAGGCACAGCCCAGGGCATATATAAGAGGTAACAGCAGGAGTTATCTGTAAAACCAGGGCCAGGTGAGAGGCATGGGTTGCTTACATGTGGATGCAGGCTTTAGGAAAAAGACAGGTGGAACACTGGATGACACCAGGTTAGATTCTGAAGCTATCAGGTGGACTCATTTGAAAGGTAGTACAGTAACAGGTCTGGAATCATGATGCACTTTATGAATAATAAGAAAAATGAAACTAATGCCTGGTATTAGTGACTGACTGTAAGGATCTATTATTTATGAGGGCAGGTAGGAAATATGCTATCAACTCAGGAAGAGACAAGAGGTGTATCACTGTGGGTACTTGATTGTGTGCAGGAGAGTGAATGGGGATGCCTGTGCAAATGCAGTGCATAAACCACCATTACTGCAGAAAAGTACAATTTGCACATAATAAATAAGATTCAGAGACATACAACTTAAGTAAAAATGAGGTCTTTCCTTATTGCAGCTAAAGTGTCTCTGAATCACATTTTTTTCACTTAGAGGAAACAGTCCCTTTTGACCACAATTGTTACTGCTCATCGTGGGGTTCTTTCCGAATCCCTGAGTTCATTAACTCTCATTTGGAATTTGAACTGAAGACCTACAGTATACCATGCTGTTTTCACTGATACTGGACCAATTGGAGCATCTGGGTAGAAATGTGTTGAGTTTTTCCTCAAGAGCATTATCCTTTCAGTTAGGAAACTCCCAACATGGTGATCATGGCTAAATTCTGAACATGCATACACACACACACACGCACAAACACACACACCCACATGCACATGCACGCATATACACACACAGACACACACACACACACACACACACACACACACACACACACACACACACACACACACACCTTCTGTTTAGACACTAGCAAAAAATCAAAAAGAAAAAAAAAACAAGAATTACAAGGATCTCACAGAAAGTCTTTAATGTTAAGTGCTTTCATCCCTCAAGGACTTTTTCAGAACATAAAATGCAGTACAACATTGTCTAGCTTAACCTACATAATTAAATGTGCACCAGTGGTGAATACAAATTAATTAAAAAGATTCCAATTAAAAGAATACACAAGATTTGTTCAATAAGATCACATTTTAAATATTCACACACATCCAATGATTTGTAACCTATTATGGTACTTTTAAAGAATACTTTTAATTAATACCTATATTGTTCAATCCAAGGAATATTCCTGCATTTAACCTAAGTTGCCATTTTAAGTCCTTTTCCTCAAATTCTCCCAAACTCTACCTCTGGAATCCCATTTAACTTTTTCTAAGACTGAAAACTTGAATTCACTAAAATATGTAATACAGCTGGAGTGGTGTACATGGCAGTCTGCCAAATTTGTTCCTGTTACTATGTGGGCAAGACAGTCAGAATTTTAATAAAATGTATATACAAGCATTTTCAGGATATTAAGAATGATGAACCAGATAATGCTCTGGCCAAACATGCAAAAATTGTTATGAATTTTAATAAATTCAAGTTTGTAGTCTTAGAAAAAGTTAAATGTGATCCCAGAGGTGGAGCTTGGGAGAATTTGTTTGAGGAAATGAATTAGAATAGCAACTTAGGTTAAATGTAGGAGTATTCACTGGATTGAACAATGTAATATCAATTAAAAGTATTTTTAAGAAGTACCATAATAGGTATGAATGATTGGTTGTCTGTGAATATTTAGTGTGTGATCTTATTGGATGAATTTTGTGTATTCATTTAATTGGTTAATTTGTATTTGCCTTTGGTGCACAGTTAATTATGTGGGTTATTTAAAGAGATGATATATTGCTTTTTATGTTCTGAAGAAGTCCTGGAGGGATGCAGGTGCTTAGCATTAAAGACATTCTGCGAGACCCCTGTAATTCTTGTAGTCTTTTGGATTTTTTACTGGTTTATGCAGACTCTGCTTAAACACTGTTAGAATCATATAAGTAAAAGGATAATGTTAACACTTATTTGGGGCTTGAACCCAAAACCAAAAACCTCATGTATACTGTGTTGCAGGCTGTCTTAGCAGATAGGATAAATCTCTTAAGGGAAAACTCTCAATACCTATTTGTCCTGATGCTCTTGTTGGCCCATCAGCAGTACTGCCATCGCAGTATGTTAGAGGTCTTGAGTTCAAGTCTGAAATATGAACTAATATTATATTTTCATTCTATGATTCTCACTATCAAAAGATTCATTCTCAAATAACTCCATGAGCAAACTGACATACATACTTTTATTTTTATTCTTTATTTTGTATCTGTTTGATGACCGGGAAAGTCCACTGGGCCAAGAAGAGCCCGTTTTCAGTGGAGGCCCGAGAAGAAAAGCTCCAGTAACAAATACAGTACAATACAATAAAATAAATAAGTTCAAAGACAGTTTTATACATCATATGTCAATAATGATATATACAATATATACACAGTTAGATATAAAGTGTGAGCGTAATAACACTTGAATACAGAGTAGCAATGGACA
The DNA here is from genome assembly GCF_019279795.1 of Protopterus annectens. Taxonomy (NCBI): domain Eukaryota; kingdom Metazoa; phylum Chordata; order Ceratodontiformes; family Protopteridae; genus Protopterus; species Protopterus annectens. Next base: position 277,930,448 of record NC_056740.1, read on the forward strand.
AAGCATTATAAGTTCAGTCTGTAGCTAATTAATCATTTGCATTTTGAAAATTACAGAGGTAGATTGAAGTGTTCAGTCTGTAGCTAATTAAACATTTGAATTTCAAGTTACGGAAGGAAAGGAAGATGTGGCAGAAAGATAAGTATGTCTAGTAGAACCTTGGAAACAGCAGACAAAGCATCGAAGTCCAGCAAGTAACCACAGGAAATCCACAGTGCGAAACCAAACACCAAACTCCAACGGCTGTGTGATACGAAAAAAGTTTTATTCCACAGTACAAAATACAAAGGATTGAGCGCTTTCGTCTCCCACCTGGAGACCTCTTCAGAATCACTTAGTCAAAAAATCTTTCAGTATATATACTATTGACATAACTAGTAATTATTCAATTATAATTCAATTAGAATTAAATTGGATGGAATTATGTTAATTAAATGTAATTAATTCACTTTAAAGTGGTGGCTCACCTTGTGTATAAGAAAACACATTACAGGCTAAAAAACAGAAACCATAACCCAGAAATAAATTCATTTTCACTATAAAGAACATTTATATTAGTATTAAGCATTTATGTTGAACAGACCTTTGTAAAGGGTGCACATGTGTAATATGTATATTCTTCATGCTTAAATGTTATCGTTTGTATAATAACATAACTCAATTGGACAAAAACTGAATAACATATTATATTGTATTAGATAAAAATTCTACAGTGCACAAAGAATAAAGTGCAAAAGTGCATATATATATATATATATATATATATATATATAGATAGATATTAAGTACTTCATCATGAATGTATATTTATCATGTTGTTGGATAATAATACATATATTTATTTATATATAAACATATAAATATGTGTCTATATGAAACAGTTTAATTAATTTAAACTTATAAAAATAAAATAAGATAAAAAGTCTTTTATTAAAAAATTAAAAAAAAAAAATTTTTTGTATACATATCCGTGTGTATACATGGATTATTGTTGTTCAAAATATGTAACATATGAACTATGTATCCAAAAAATGTATCCAGTAAATAGTTCAAAAATATATGTATACAAAATGTATACATCACAAATGTTGAAAATTATATGGGTATAATTTTGTGTTTGGAGATCATAAAATGTTTGTCTATTGTTTCGTGTAAGCACTACAAAATATGTTAATACAATAAAAACTATCATACAATAAAAATTGTGCAATGAAAAACTGAAAAATTGAACCACACCAAATAACCAGTTGATATAAAGAAAACAGCATAATCTCTTCCCTAAAAAACATACATTTGTTTATTTGAATAATAAACTCTTAATTAAAAACATGTATTTATTAATATTTGTATATTAAGTATGTTTCTTAGGGTCAGACGCCAATAATTTTAATGCTGGGGTAATAGAAATACAGTCGTTCATCCCTTTTCCATTGCAGGCATCTAATCTAAGTTGCCATATCATTTCCCTGTATAATAATTTAGTAGCCCAGTCTCCACCCCTATCGGGACACTCAATTGTTTCCAAGGCCCAAAATTTAAAATTAGCATTACTGCATGTGATAGTGTGCCTGTAAAGTGCATTATTTACATTTTTGCGATTAATATCTCTCATATGTTCATATATTCTTCTACGTAGGTGTCTTTCAGTCTTTCCTACGTAGAAGCACCAACAGAATGTGCAGTATGCCAAATATACCATGCCTTTGGTATAACAACTACTGTATCTTCTAGCTTTTAATCTAATACGTAGACTGGGCAAATAAATAGACTTTTCTCCAGCTATAAAGGGACATTGAGGGCATCTGTTGCATCTAAAGGTCCCTCTCTTATTACCAGTCATGTTGAACCTATCATCATCTGATCCTTCCTTTTTCTTTTCTAAAATGTTTTTCAAGTTATTATTTCTCCTGTAACTATAGGTAAGCTTGTTCTTAAAGACATCCACCCTAGTGGACATGGATCTGAACATTTCCCATACACTATTAATACTTTTTCTCAACCAATCTATATTGTTATGATATGTTAATGTTAAGTATGGGGTGTTCATATTTAATTTCTCGTCTCTTGGTTCATGAGTATTCAAGTCATTCATGTTGTTTGTAGGTGTATTACTATAATGTATAGTTCCACTCAATAGTGGGACATATCTAGAGTTCCTGTGTGTAGTAACCCATAGTTTAGCTTCTTCAATTAATTCACTCGGATATCCCCTTTGCATAAACATGTTCTTCAATGTAATCATCTCTTTCGAAAAATCCTCTTCTTTACTGATCATTCTAGAGGCTCTAATCATTTGCCCCCTTACTATGTTCTTTTTTAATATAAGGGGGTGATCACTTTCAAAATGTAGATATGAGTTAGAGAAATTCTCTTTCCGATATAATACGGATATATATCTATTAGTTTCCATATCCTTCATTAATTTCACATCCAGATAGTGTATTGTATCCTTTTGAATTTCGTATGTAAAACTCAAAAATGTAGTACTTGTATTAATGTATTCAATGAAATTGAAAATATCTTGTTCCTGGCCTTTCCATAGGATTAAGATATCGTATAAAAATCTGAAGTAACAATGGATATATTTATAATACTCAGAAGTGAAAACATGATTCTTCTCCCAACAGAGCATGACAATGTTAGCATAAGTGGGGGCACACGCTGCCCCCATTGCCACTCCTTCAATTTGATGGTAATATTCTCCTTGAAAGTAGATATAATTATTTTTCAGTACCAATTCCATATTTTCCAATATAATACGGTATTCATCTGGTTTAAGAAGATCCAGGTCTCGAAGCATGTCTTCAAACCAAGTTAACCCTATGTCGTGTGGTATTACAGTAAACAGATCTTTGACGTCTATAGTAATGAAAATAATTCCATCGTTATAATCCACATTGTTAATTTTCTTTAGTAAGTCCCATGAGTCAATCAATAAATTATGGTGTTTATGATGGTAACCTTTCAACTTAACGTCAATATATATAGCTAATGGTAGTGTTTTGGATCCCTGCGCTGACACTATCAGTCTCATAGGTGGATCCGATACACTCTTGTGGGTTTTAGGGATCCCAAAAATTGCTGGAATCACGGGCTTACTAACCATAAAAAATTCAAATAGATCTTTATCATACAGGCCTTGAAGTAAATTATCCTCTAATATAAAATCAATATTTGAATATGAAATATTTATTTCATTCCTGGATGCAGTAATATAACTCTTGTTATTATTCAATATGTTTAACATTCTTCTCGTATAATCCCATTGGTCCATAATGATCATGCCTCCACCCTTGTCGGGTTTCATAATTCTAATTTTTTTGTTATTTCTTAATATATGGAGAAGTTCGTTTTCTTCATCTGTCAAATTTCCCCAACGGGTGCTGTGTTTACGGGGATAATTATTTCTAACAACACTACAAACAACATTTTCAAAACTCTGGATATCATGTTGGAGAGGTGGATTGTATACACTACATCTTTTTATACTTCTAGACACATTGGTACATCTTTTGTTTTCGAAGATTACAGATAAGTTCAACCTTCTGGTAAAAAGTTTTATATCCAATAATATGTTACTAATACTAGGTATTTGGTGTGGTACAAATGTAAATCCCTTGGTGAAAAGTTTGAAAAAAGTATCAGTAATCTCCATTCCTGTATAGTTAAAAATATTAAAATCTTTGTAAGAATAAATAATGGAGTTAATACTGGTGTTAATACCTTCATTCTCATCTTGGGAACTGGATGCAACACTTTCGTTATTCCTTTCATTATCTCCGGTACTAATATCTAATTTCTGTACTGTCGATAGTTCCCTGCTGCTTGGGCATATGAGGGTTGTTGCTGCGTTCTGTTTTTTATCCTCTGTGACCTCCTCGGGCCAAAATCCCCTAAAGGGAAATTGTTGGTATAATATTCATCTTGGTAGTTAGCAGTCGGATCATTCACTTCATCTGCAAAATGTTGGTTCTGATATTCATTGTTGTTTTGACACTCATTAACATTTTGATATTCATCATTAGTTTCTACGTGTGCCCCCTCCCTATTGTAGTTGGTACGATATGGCTTGTTGGATTGTTTTACACCCCAAGTCTGGTATGACCTATGGTAAACCCTATTGTCATTGTGCATATAGTACGCATTATTGGATTCATAATCTTTTAAATCCCTTCTTAGCTTAGAGATTTTCCTATTATAGTTGTGTGTAGTACTGGTATCAACATCCTGAATAGTTCTGTAATATATTCGTTTATATTCGTCTATGGAAAATAATAAGTCTTCCTTGTATAATCTATCAATAATAACCTTGTCATTTTCCATTCTTTTCTCATTATGTTTCATAAGTATCTTAATAACTGATAATCCACATTCATCAAAAATAACACACAGTTCCTTAAATATTGCATCCTCAATTTCAAAGTCTATATTGTTGGGAAATTTTGTAATTCTAAGTCCTTTGGGTACAATATGTTCCTGAAGGCATCTACTAAAATGCCAGTTCTCCACTGACAAGTTTTTGAACTTAGTTAATAGTGTTTTAAAATATTTACATTTGTCCTTATATGTAGTATTGCTGCTAATGTTTCTTCTACTATTCTGTTCCTGTTCTCTTGTGTTGTAGGAGAAGGATTTATTTAACCAGCCATTGAAATCCATATTATGGTATCTAGTATAACGGTCTTCTTCATGATGGACATTATTGTGCCTCCCAAGATTATGAGAGGAACTAGTTCTAGCTTCTTGTAGAGTGTATGGTTCTTCCTGGGGTCCTTGATTCACTCTAGCCTGTACTATCTCATCATTGGTGTTAGGACTACTTTGAGCACATGGTATTGTGTTACCTGCCTCATCTTGTGCAGTATTCTGTGAATAACTCTGAATAATTTTAATTAATTCACTAAGTAGTGATTGGTCCCCTGACATTATTAAAACAGTCTTCTATGAACAAATATAGTAGAATATCGTGATGTGTAGTAGCTTAGCAATACACAACCAGTTCAAGTGTAAATAGTATTAGTCAATATAATTATGTGTCAACACAATATTTACACCCAGTATTTAGTATTCACTATTTAATATATAAAAAAGGAAGATAAATCAATTGAATGTTATCACTAATGGATTGTTTAGAAACTATAAAATCATAATAAAATAACAACTTAATCACTGTTGTGGATACTAAGCGAAATAAATGCAAAAAACCACAAAAAACACTTCTTAAAGTATTTAGGCAATAGTATAAACACAAAATCAAAAATGAACAGTCATAGATTGACAGCCAATACCATACGGTTCAAATTAATGTTGACCAATATCATTCACTGTTCACAATAATTGGTTTATACAAAATGCAAGAATTATATGGAAGTGTATGTTTTGATACTCAAAATATAAACTGATAATCGTTGTTGAGCGTTTACACACTCCCAAACACCATAAATAATGAACGCTTAAAAAACGCTTAAATGGTTTCTGTTTTTTAGCCTGTAATGTGTTTTCTTATACACAAGGTGAGCCACCACTTTAAAGTGAATTAATTCAATTTAATTAACATAATTCCATCCAATTTAATTCTAATTGAATTATAATTGAATAATTACTAGTTATGTCAATAGTATATATACTGAAAGATTTTTTGACTAAGTGATTCTGAAGAGGTCTCCAGGTGGGAGACGAAAGCGCTCAATCCTTTGTATTTTGTACTGTGGAATAAAACTTTTTTCGTATCACACAGCCATTGGAGTTTGGTGTTTGGTTTCACACTGTGGATTTCCTGTGGTTACTTGCTGGACTTTGATGCTATGTCTACTAGATAGTATGCAAGCATGTAGGATGAAGATGGCTGTGTTACAGAGGGGCTGAAAGTATGCTTCAGAGTGGCAATAGGGCTAGTTGTTCTTTACAGAAATATGGTAGTAACCTTATCCAAAGTACAACTGTCTGAGAAGATGTAATATAGAAAATAGTAGCTTAGTAGAGGGTTTAGTGGTTAAGTTGATTGGAAGGTTGGGGACTCAAGTAGGAAATGAGCAGGAACATATCCAGTTTGAGGATAGGTAGGAGTGGAGGAGGGGATTTGAACTTGGTATGGTTAGGAGTATTACAAAGATGGGGGGGAGTTCCATAGTTTGGCTATGGGGTATGTTAACAAAAGTTGTCCAGGGGGCCGGGAGGGTTTGTGGATTTGCAGGAAGTTTTGATTTGCTGATCAGAGTGAGCAGTTAGGAGTGTAGGGGGTTAATGAGGAAGAAAGAGTGGGGCAGCTGGATGGCTTGAACATGAGTTTGTGGGCAGTACTGAGTTTAACAAACGTTAGGTAGTTAGGAAGCTCAAGACACTGTAGATTTTGGAGGGAGTTGCAATGGTGGGATGAGCTTTTGGAGTTGGTGGCGAATTTGCAAATTTTATTGTAGCAGGAGTCCAATTTGGGTTGTAATCCAATGTGAATAACTATAAGATGAACCAGGAATCCAGGACGCCAATTAAATCATGCAGGAACGCTCCATCTTTATTTAAACAACTTTATTTTAACAAAACTGGTTGTTTAAATAAAGATGGAGCATTCCTGCATGATTTAATTGGCGTCCTGGATTCCTGGTTCATCTTATAGTTATTCACATTGGTTTATTCAGTTTTTGTCGTTTGCTACTAGTTATGGGTTGTAATCCAAGTTGGAAGTTGGTAAGTAGGGGGGTGCCATTAATTAAAGAGGGGAGAAGGTAGGTGGAGGCTAAGGTCTTTCTTGTGGAGGGAGTCAGGTAGCGGTTGTGTCTGTATAGGAGTCCTAGTTTTTGGTGGGTTATTTTAATGGCAGCTTGAATATGGATGTCGAATTTCAGATGCTCATCACTGATGATACCAAGGAGTTTGGTGTGTAACACAGTCTCAGTGGGGGTGTTATTTTGGCTAATTATTGAGAAGGAGTTGTTGTCAATTGCTGAATGTCTGGAGAGAGAGTAAAGATCATTAGTTTTGTTCTATTTGCATTTAGGGCAAGATGGTAGTACTGCATCCAATTTTCTGTTTTAGTGCAAGCTGATTGGGTCTTTAACTGCAGGTTGGAGGGGAGTCAGCAGTGGAGATGATAGTAGAGGCATCTGCATACTAGATCAGGGAGGACTCTGAGATGGAGTGGTAGAAGTTGATAATGAATATGTTGAAGAGTAAGAGGCAAAGGACAGAGCCTTGGGGAGCACCAGAGAGGGTGTGTAGGAAGGAGGAGGTAGATGATTTCCATTTTACAGCTTGCTGCCTTTCAGAGAGGTAGCTGGAGAACCAGGATTTTGTAGAGGGGGATAGGTTGAGGTGGGAGAGTTGGGAGAGGAGAATGGGGTGAGAGATTGTGTCAAATGCTTTGGATAGGTCTAGGAAAAGGGTAGAAATGAGTTTGCCAGAGTCACGAGCAAGGTTGATGCCTTCTAGGAAGGAGAGAATGGCAGTGATGGTACTATGGCCTGGGCAGAAGCCATGCTGGGAGGGGGTATGGAGGTTATTGTGAGTTAGGTATGGCATGAGTTGTGCATGAATACGTTTTTCAAGGATTTTAGAGAGTGGGGAAAGGATGGTAGTAGACCTGAAGTTGGTAATGTCATTAATTTTGCCTCCCTTAGAGAGTGGAATAATGAAAGCCAGTGTGAACTGGCTACAAATAGCTGTTCCATTCAACTGTTGGTAAACATCAGCATTTAGCACAAAATTGTTACTTAAATAAAACATAAGAAGTTCAATAATATAATTAACAGCAGGATAATTTTGAAGTTTTTTCCCTGTTTTATATGCATCTCTGTTGTTATTTTTAACAAATGTATTACCTGCTCCATTATCAAAGAGTTCCAAGGTAACTGGTGTTCCAGTCTTAGGTTCAACAGTAGCTATTACTTGTGCACCAACAACTGGCATAAACCCTTGGCTGACTTCTGCATAAACAATCACTGGACTAGGATACACATTTGTATCGAATTTCATATAAGCATTAACAGTGACAGGTGGAACGCTGTGATCTGCTGCTCGAGATGTTACTGTGATACCAAGAGCCTGGCTGTTTCTGTATGTATTGTAAAGTCCATAAATCCAATCCCCTGTCTAAAATAAAGAAGAAACAACTATTATAATCATATAAAAGGAAAATACTTTAAAAACATATAGTGGTACAGTTCATTATATAGAAAGACCAGAATAAGAAACGTATTGTCACTAGATAAAATTGCAGTAAAGTAATTTAGATGTCCCAAACATTCTTTATCAATGTATTTGCTTCTTAAGAATTTAAGTACTCATTTCATGTTAAATAATGCATCTGTTATTTGCCTAGCTAGAATAAAGCAATTCATCTGTCTAAAATAGCCCCTTTACCCATATATTTTTAAAGGCTTCCCTACAGTTGGCCAAGATGAAATTCCTTGAGCTTCGTTTGCCCACATGGAAAAAAATTGCGAGTCAGAACCTTGATCATTGTTTTCCATAGGAAATCATTGCTGGTATGATTACTAAGTGTATACCAGCAGTGAGTCACTTCTTTTGGAAGATTTATGAGTTGGTATATATAAGTTTAGGAGATGTGGGAGGCTTTCCCCCATATTTGGGAGGGGGGTGGAGGAGCGCTAAAAAATACTTAAAGGTAAATTTTTCCCATTTCGTGCTTCAGGCATTATTTTTCAGTTTTTTTGATAATCAGCTTTCTTTTTTTTTTTTCAAAACAGGTTTATTGTTTTAACATATAAGAGAAATATCATAACAATTTTATACAAGTAATTAAAAATAGGTATTATTATAATATTCAACAAAACAACTAAAGTATTTACAAAGACATCCACTACAATCAGATCAATTAATTAAACTAAAATACCATGCTATTGAAATTAAAATTTTTTTAACAAATTTTGTAAATTATCCCATACAATAAAATAAGATGTTTTTCTATTTGTTCTAGTCCTAATCGTGTTTATTTCCATATGGCACACTATATTCATAACATTTTTAAATTCATTGAGCGAAGGAGGTGTATCTGAAATCCAATTTCTAGTTATTATTTTCCTAGCCACTGCTAGAATAGACCATAACAAGGGAAGCTTAACCTTTTTAACACTTTGAGGTACAGGTGTGTTGAATAATATAAGAGATTTAGAAATA